>NC_142758.1:48080637-48231821 GCF_054948205.1 Urtica dioica subsp. dioica
CTCCTATCATTGAAAGGCAAAGAAGTAATCCTGATTAGAAGAGTAAGATAGTATTTAGTGCCATTTTTTTTTAATCTTCTTCAAGAATTCACTGATTCTTAAAATGTGAAATATGCACGGAGGGGAAATATCAATCAAGTCCTCCACTTACGCTAGTGAAATTAATCTCTATGGATTGTTAATTGTTAACACAAGTTGTTTGTGTTTTTTCTGTTTATATAATTAGCTAGGTAATGATTTTATGATGGTTTTGTTTGGTTTGGTCTAAATAAGATAGTTTATTATCAATTTTTATGCTGGGATTTATGATTTTCTAAACAAATTGACATGTTATTTAATCGCTAATCTCTCCTAAGCCATACGTGATTTGTTGTTGAGTGGTAGTTTGTTGCGGTTTTGTTCGTGGCTGCCTCGGAAGTGTGCCTGAATGCCTCTTTAAGTTTCCAAGAGTGTTCCGAAATAGCTCCATTATGCTCTAAACACTTATTTAATATAAAAAAAAAACTATATAAAAAAACATTAAAACACTTGAGAACTCGCTTTGAGTATTTATGCTTAGAAATACATGATAACTGTGTATATAATACACGTATGACTTTTTCACCGAAATCGTTTCATGCTAATGGTTCGCTTAATGTGAGAATGGTAGAGTTAGTAAATCGCATGTATTTCTATTCACAATTGTTAGTCTCGCGAATGAACCGAGAATATTATAAATACCAAATCCATGGATGGTCTTAAAGGTGTGGGGTTCCATCTAAAACCAAGCTTGGTTTTAGATGGAACCCCACACCTTTAAGATGGTATCAGAGCGGGACCCATTCTCAATTGTGGGCTACTTGATCGGGCCTATACTTCACGCTTCCAGTGTCTGTGCCAATGTGTGCCTGTGCCAGTGCGCGTGAGGGGGTGTATCAAGGATAGTCACACATCGACTGGGTATTACGATCCTGGGCTCTTTATAAGGATTGTGGGTTACTCCTCTAATCACCAAGCTTGGTTTTAGATGGAACCCCACACCTTTAAGATGGTATCAGAGCCAGGTTAAAGGTGTGAGGTTCCATCTAAAACCAAGCTTGGTGATTAGAGGAGTAACCCACAATCCTTATAAAGAGCCCATGATCGTAATACCCAGTCGATGTTGGACTATCCTTGATACACCCCCTCACGCGCACAGGCACAAGCACACATTGGCACATACACTGGAAGCGTGAAGTATAGGCCCGATCAGGTAGCCTACAATTGAGAATGGGCCCCGCTCTGATACCATCTTAAAGGTGTGGTTTTAGATGGAACCCCACACCTTTAAGATGGTATCAGAGCGGGGCCCATTCTCGGTTGTGGACTACCTGATCGGGCCTATACTTCACGCTTCCAGTGCCTGTGCCAATGTGTGCCTGTGCCTGTGCGCGTGAGGGGGTGTATCAAGGATAGTCCCACATCGATTGTGTATTACGATCCTGGGCTCTTTATAAGGCTTGTGGGTTACTCCTCTAATCACCAAGCTTGGTTTTAGATGGAACCCCACACCTTCCAGGCACACATTGGCACAGGCACTGGAAGCGTGAAGTATAGGCCCGATCAGGTAGTCCACAACCGAGAATGGGCCCCGCTCTGATACCATCTTAAAGGTGTGGGGTTCCATCTAAAACCAAGCTTGGTAATTAGAGGAGTAACCCACAAGCCTTATAAAGAGCCCATGATCGTAATACCCAGTCGATGTGTGACTATCCTTGATAGATGGAGGTTTAGCGTTGGTGGAGATAATGAACTTTATATTATTGTACTTCATCAATAATTTTATCATTTCAATTTAGCTTTATTCTCAACCCTTCCTTTGTCTTTATTTTCACTATAACTCAAATAAAAAATAAGTTTGATTGGTCTACGTTAGATTGATGTTTGCTTTCACTAGACTAATTTATTTTAGTAAGGTTTTTAATTTGTGAGTGTGCAAACCACATACATCAATTACCATATAAATAGTTAAGGTTTAAAGCGCAAGATACTTCGGATAGGATTAAATTTTCGGAGAGAGTGATTGAAGAAGGATATGTTGACGAGCTTCTGGATTGGATTCAAATACATGCCGAGGCTCGATCACAAGGTTTTGATGTTGATCCGGTGTAATGGTGTTGGTATCAATTCACATGATTGTTAATGTCAATTTCATATCAACACTAGAGCAGCTCGGCTCGACAAGAACTTGCGTCTGACTATTTGTGATCGTTTATGCCTTGAAATGTCGTTTTTTCACTTGTGCAAAACGGCAACATAACAATGACCGCCAGGGGTCAACAAATGATGGTGAATGTGATATCTTACGTAATGAAATATGAGATAAGGGTCTCAAGCTAATCTAGGATGTCAAAGTTGACATACGAGGCGTGCAATCAAATATCTTACTAATTTTGGAATATGAGATTAGGGGTCTCAAGCTAATCTAGCTAGGATGACAAGTTGACTACGAGGTGTGCAATCAAATATCTTACTAATTTTGGAATATGAGATAAAGATCTCAAGCTTATCTAGGATGTCAACTTGATTTCGAGGGGGTGCGATCGAATGTCATGTAACTCATCTTCTATATTTGATGTCGCCATCGAATGAATATTATAGCGATCGACAAAAGATGAATGGGCTGCAATGTTCATCTCTTCTATCTACAAATGCAAGGCTGACCAAATGGCTCCACTATTTGAACTGTTCATATCAACTCTCTCTATATCGCCCCTTAGTTTCAAAGAGAAAATGATGTATTTTGGTAGTGCCCAATTACTTGATAAGATCCGATAGACATTGTTATGGCATTGGGAAATTATCATAGAAGAAGCTCGAACCATTATTTATTTGAAAATTTTGGAGGCAAATATTTAATAGAATAAACAACAAACAAACTATATGATTAATAAAAACCCAAGCACGTTTTGTTATCTAGCCAAGGAAAAGAAAAAGCGTGACAAAGTGACAAAAACACACACAAAATAAATTTCCAACATACATTAATGTTACCATATACAAATTCAATATTGGCTTAGCTTTTCTCATGTGTGAACAAACAGAGTAACTTATCAAAGTACTTTTTTCTCTCCCTATATTAAAGCCACAGAAGCTCTCTCACTCTCTTCAACCTTCACAAAAACCACCATACAATCTCTCTCTCTCTCTCTCTCTCTCTCTCTCTCTCTCTCTAGACCACATTGCAATTGGCAAAATGAGTGGGGTTTGTGGAGTGATCGGAAAAGCGGCATTGACGGTAGTACTTGCATTGTTGATTTGGTCATCGTCAAGCTTTGAAACTTGCGACGCAAGAAAGCATATCAACAGACACCACCACAAAAACAGAGGATCCCCTGTTTCTTCGTCGTCCTCTCTCAAGAGCAAAAGCTCCTCTCACCGCCACACTCACCGCCACAAACACAAGTCCGTATCTCCGCCGCCGGAGAAGAATCCCGGAAAGTCGCCGGAGATATCTCCGGCGCCGGTAGCCACTCCCACTCCCATTCCTTCTCTGCCGCCGCCGGTCGAGAGCGGCGGCGGAGGCTCTGCTTCGTTTGACGTTTTGGATTTTGGTGCCAAAGGTGATGGGCGTACGGACGACACTAAGGTTTGTTTAATCATTATTATTATTTTTGTGTTAATTAAATTATTTATAAGCGTTACGGATATAAATGGTGTAATTTGAAATTAAAAAAAAGGGAATTGAAGTCATGGACAAAAAATTCATATAATTTTGTACTAAAAATATATGAATTGATAAAATTTTGAAGTAACAATTTTGATTTTCAAAAGTTTAAGGAGAGTGTTTAGTTACGCCCTTAATTTTTTTAGCTGGTAAGGGTAAGGATCGAACACGAATTATATTATAGCCGTCTTTTTAAAAAAAAAAAATGTGAGATGAGCAAATCATTGGCAAATACTCGGCAATGTGTGTGTGAAGAATAATTTATTATTATTTTTTTTTGCATCGTTATTTCAGACTCAGGTTAGGTATATGTATATATTTTTTTTCTACTAATGGTCGTAAAAGGGTACTTGAGAGTTATTGTTATGGTTGTGACTCGTGACTATTATGAATTTGAAAGACGAAAAAGGAAAAAAAAAATCATGCAAGCAATGAAGTGGTCTGAAAAAGTGTGTTTTGTTTTCTGGTTGGTGTAAAAAAAAACACTTTAGCTTTCAAGAAGACTAAAATAAAGTTGGTTTGGTTTTAGTGTTTTTTTTTTTTTTTTTTACTCTGCCAACTGAAACCAGTTATCACGTGTTATTCTATGCTACATTATGAATTTGAATGGATTCATGATTGAGTTTTATTTTTTTTAATATATAAATTAGAATCTACTAAGTGCGGTAACCTGAACTGAACATTCACATATTTTGCTGATTATTTTTTATCCTTTTTAACCCTCTAACAAAGGAAGGAGTTTGGTAAATTTTGTATTATTGTTACGCCTACGCATATAAGTTTTTGTGAAGCACGTAGTATTTGGAAACTCGGAAAAAAAAAAAAAAAAAGTACAAGTATTGCGTGACGATGATATGATGCCTAAAATAAGTTTTGTGAAGCACGTAGTTTTTTTTTATTTTTTTTATTTATTTTTAAGTGAGGACCACCTTTTAAATGATTCTCGTTAAATTATGGCAGTTGGGTTGGGTCAAGATTCCAACAATAATTGTTTGCAAATTCTTGTTAAAATCTAACACCCTGTAGGCTATTTTTTTTTTTTTTTTTTTGCTCAGAGAACACCTATAGGCTATATCATTCTTCTCTTTTTTTTTTCTTTCTTTTTTTTTTAATATTTTTTTTATATTGGTTTATTAAAAACATGTAGGCATTCCAAGCTACCTGGGCAGCTGTGTGTAAGGTTGAGGCATCAACGTTCCTGGTTCCATCTGGGTACCAATTCCTTGTTGGGCCCATCTCATTTTCAGGCCCATATTGCGAACCCAACATTGTTTTCCAGGTAAATTATGAGAATAATATATTGAATATTTTAAATTTTTTTATATATTATTTTTTTAAAGTAATTTTGTATTAAAAAAATTATGGACATTACTTTTAGACATTAATTTTACATAATTAGCAAATTAGCCATATTTACACTTTTAAATTGCTATATAGCCAATCTTTAGTAAATATTTGGTAAATAACCACAAATGATTACGTGACAGCATGTGCATCATTTACGGTTCTTAGGTTGCCTTTCTAATTTCATAAATAATTTTTAGTAAATATTACCTTTTGACTATTTACAAAATATTTATTAAAAATTGGCTAAGTAGTAAATTATATATGTATTAAAAGTTGGCTAAATAGCAAACTGTATGTATGTAAATATGGCTAAAGTTTATTTATGAAATTTGGACTCCAAAAAAGGAATCAAAGGACTCGTACAAAAAAAATTGCACATTTTTGTCTTTCATCATCAATACACTCTCATTGACGTTCATTTCCCTTTCATCGTCATTATTATCAGTACTTTTTACTTACATAATTTCCCACAAAATTTGAGCATAGAAATTCACTCAATAAATGCTCAATTTATTTTTGTATGTGTTTTTTTTTCTTTTTAACGTAGCTTTTGAAAAAAAGGATGTAATAGAATTTTGTTAAAAGGAGTTCATAAATGTGTACTGTCCTTAGGACGTGACTTTTGTACTCCTAACTTTAATGCTCCACAAGCCCTTACAAACAGTTCACTATCACTCATTACATCAGAAGAACGTAGAAGAAAGACAAAAATAAATTTTGTAAGACTAGACATGTTACATTTTGTGGCTCGAATTCTTATTTGTTTTTTTATTTTATTTTTATAAATTAAGTGAAAAAAAAAACTCGTAAATTTTTCAAACAAAAATTAAGCTCACTAATTAGATCTCAATTTTTTTTTTTCGTAGCTCGAAGGAACAATAATAGCTCCAACGAACCCCAAAGCTTGGGGTAAAGGACTTTTACAATGGCTCGAATTCTCGAAGCTAAAAGGAATTACGGTCCGTGGGACCGGCACAATCGATGGAAGTGGCTCGGTGTGGTGGCAAGAATATTCTCCTTATGATGACCCAGCCGATAATGACCTAAAACTAATCGTCCCTCTAAACAAAACCGCACAAAACCACCCTCCCGACCCGGTAATTAATTAATTAATTAATCAATTATTTAGTTTCGTATTTTTTCAGCATTTTTTTTTTTACATATTTTCTTTATGTGGCAGATAAAAAGCAAGCTCAACAACAAAATGCCAAGCATCAAACCAACTGTAAGGACCACCACCACATATAGAATTTTCTCAATTTTAACCACATTTGCACGTGAATGAGAGTATTTTACTAACATGTATATGGTTTGTTTGTTTGTTGTGTTTTTTGTGTTTGGGGAATATACTATATTCTATATGTAATGTTTATAGGCTTTGAGGTTCTATGGGAGCTCTAACGCGACGGTCACAGGCATAATGATTCAGAACAGCCCTCAATGCCACCTCAAATTCGACAACTGCGTCGGAGTTTTCGTGCACGATATGTCTGTTTCGTCCCCCGGCGACAGTGCTAACACCGATGGAATTCACCTCCAAAATTCCAAGGACGTCCTAATCCACTCCACCACTCTCGCTTGCGGTAATTTTTTTTCTATATATTTTTTTTATTATATTGAAATTTAAAGTAAATAATTATTTCGACGTAATTTAAGCACTATGTACAACATTAATATGTTTTAATAAATTATCACATATTAAGGCAGACAAAGAAAATATACTTTTCAGTAACATTTGTTTTTATTAGAATTCCGTTTTTTTTTTTTACTATTTATCTAATAAGTTAAGTTTGAAAAAATATACAAAATGTTTTATAAAAAAAAATACATACATAATGTGACCAACAGAAGTAGAACATCCAAATATTTGCTTCTCTGGGATCACTGTAACCATCGGTTGCTGGACACGTGGTGTTTGATGGGCACTACATGGCATCTTCGATCCCTAGCATTAACTATTTTTTTTTTTTTGTCATTATTTTATATCTTATGCTTAGCTATACTATATCAACTACACTTCCATTGGTGGACCACAATCAGATTAAATGTTGATGATTTGTCATCTTCATCAAGGAACTAAAAGTTTTGGATCTGTCATTTCTGCACTTTTACTCCTTTTTAAGGCCCACTTGACTTGATAGCTTTCACTTATTGGATCACGTAAACCAAGCCCGTCTGTCATCACAAAATATGCATCCATATTTCATGGGTTACATTATGAATCAATTGGTGTGGGACATCAATTTTTTTTTAAATGTAGTTTAATAATTTGTGTAACACTATTCGTGTAGGCGACGATTGTATCTCGATCCAAACCGGGTGCTCGAACGTGTACATACACAACGTCAATTGTGGCCCGGGCCACGGTATCAGCATCGGAAGCCTAGGCCGGTACAACACTAAAGCATGCGTATCTAACATCACGGTCCGTGATGTCAATATGCACAATACAATGACCGGCGTCAGAATCAAGACCTGGCAGGTACATTTTCGAGATTTAACCATGCGTAAGTTGAAAAACTTATCAATATATAATAAAAAAAAATGCGGAAATTGTTAAAAATATGACTAAATTAAGGCCCATTTCCAATTTCCTACTTTTTCCAAAAATTTACCAAACTAAGACTAGTAAAAAAAAATTATTTTACTTGATGGGCTGAGCGGGTAAAAGAGAAAAAAGAATAGATTTTATTGGGGAAAATGGTAGGTTGGTAATTAGTATGAGTGTATAATAAATAGAATTTTGTGTATCTCTCATTTGACTTTTTTTTTTTACTAGTCCTAGTTTGGTAAATTTTTGAAAATAGTAAGAAATTGGAAATGGGCCTTAATTTAGTACTACATAAGGAAATGTCTCATAGTAAAATAGTTGTTTTTTGATTTATTTCTTTCCGACGATGTTAATTTACAGGGAGGATTGGGATCGGTCCAGGGGGTCTTGTTCTCGAACATACAAATGACTGAGGTTCAGCTCCCGATCGTCATCGATCAATTTTACTGCGACAAGTCTCAATGCAAGAATCAATCGTCAGCGGTGGCAGTGTCTGGAATCACGTACGAAAGGATCCGCGGGACCTACACAGTGAAGCCGGTCCACTTTGCGTGCAGTGACAACTTGCCCTGCACCGATGTGACACTGAATTCGATACAACTCAAACCGCAACAAGAGCTCTATCACATGTACGACCCGTTTTGCTGGCAAACATTCGGGGAGTTGCGCACCCCCACCGTCCCTCCAATCAGTTGCTTACAGCTCGGCAAGCCAGCTAGCAACCGCGTCCAATCCGATCTCGACACTTGTTGATAAAAATGCTAAAACTATTACATTGTCGTTGCGAGGTCGGCCCGTATTTCCTGACCCCTTCTCTAATTACTAATATTTGTATTATCATTATTATTATTATTGTTTGTTGTTTGATGTTTGATGTTTTCTATTTGTAGTGGTAGTAAATAGAAGAGTGTAAATTTGGAAGTGGCTTAGATTCGTAGGAAATTTCTATTATATATTTACATTTCCGTTGTGATCAGAGAGCATATAGAAAATGGGTTTTCAGCTTGAGAAGTACCTATATATATTGTAATAGTGATGTATTTATACATATGTATAAGCTTTCTTATATTGCTAGGCTATGATAGACTTGGTTTGGGTTTTGAGTGGTAGTCAATTACGTAGTACTTGCATAGTTTTGCAATGGTGTTTACTATCTAAATTCTATAGTGATTGAGGCTTTTGGCAGGAAAAAAAAAAATTACAACTTAAAAACTCGTAAAGCACAAAAGAAACCGAAAACGCGAACAAAATTATGAAACTAAAGGGACATACGAAAAAAATTTATGAGAAATAAATTAAGCGATTTGGTTTCTTTTTATGATTTTATCTCTTCATCAAATTTAATCTTAGAACATCATTTTTGTGTGTATTTTTTGTGGGCTTTTTTTTTTTACCAGAAAAACAAAAAAATACATTCAGTTTCTTCTTTTGTTTGGCTGCTTATAATTTCAAGCACCCTTTACTACTTCAGAACAACAAAAGCATTTCTAAATTTAATGATAAGTTCCGCTGGTATATAAGAGATGTTAAAATGTTGTCAGCCGTATAAAAGTTTTTTTACAGATGGGATTTGATTCAAGAATTATAAGTAACTTGTAGACATTAAATTTATTAATTACATTTTAACCGATATTTAGTTAATAATAAAAAAATAGTTAATTTATAAAGTGACAAGTAAAGTAAATTATTTTGGACTGTACATACTCTTTATTAATTAGTTAATCAAATTAATTTTTGAAATAATTTTTTAAAATTAATATATAAATTTCTTAAATTTTAGAATCTAAGATCTATTGGGCTGTAGATCGACCACGGCTTTGTTCAAGCTCAATATTGATGATTTGGTCCCCAACAAGACTGTGAGGTGTGAACACGAGTTTTGACTGGTAATCTAGAGCTCTGTAGGCGAGGTAGTAAGGGCTTTCTCTAACAATATCACCTCCAACGATCATTTTACGGCTGAGTCCCTCGCAATTCGGCAATACTTTGGTCTTTCCGGAAAACACGGTCTCTCAATCGATATGGTGGAGAGCAGTTGCCCATCCGATTAGCGTTGACCTCATTTTATATCCCATACAAGCAATAAGACGGCTCACATCCAAATTCATGAAACATTTTCTTATCATACCAATTTGAATTGAATTATTGAAGGTCTTTTTTTTTTTTTTGTATTAAAGGTGTTATTTTGGTGGATTCCCCGCCTTATTAGTTATTAGCGAGAAGGATTATGGTAAGAAATTGGCAAACACACTTACTAAAAGAGAAATGTGATATTATAGATCTAATATTTAATAGTTTATCAAGAATGAACTTGTTCTTGAGAAAGTATTTGAAATTGGACTTTTGATCTATTATCAGACAAAAATGCCCATGAGAGTACTGAAACCTTGATTTTCAATGATTTTTTTATTATTATGATTTTTGGTGATTTACGATGACCTGATTAGATTAATTTTTTTCCCCATGGTTTTCGATAGTTTTCAATGATTTATGAGGGTTTAAAATTACAAACATGGTTTGAATATTATCAAGGGCATTTTTGTCTAAAAATGTGATAAAAGTCCAATTTAAATATTTTTCAAATAACAGTTTCAATATAGGTATTTTGTTAATTATAAGTAGGGATGACAATTTTACCCATTACCTGATGTAGACGGGCCAGGTAAGACCCGCTCTTATCGGGTAAACGGGTAAGACGCGTTAAGATTTTAGCGGGTCCGAGTACCAGAATAGGTGGACCCGTACTCGTCTACTCGGGACCCGGCCTGTTAATAATTTAACATTAAAAAAATTGTTTTGACTAAAAATTGATCCCTTTTCCATGAAGTTGTTTCAAGCTTTTACTACTGCTCGACTAATATTATAAGTTGTTGATGTAGTTTTTTTTTTTTTTTAATTATGTTTGACGATAGGTCCAAATGAATGCTTAAGTATCTGTATCTCACATTCTCCGTCATTTCTCTCGTACTTTCCTATGCTAACTAAAGTCACCACTATTATTTTACTCTCTTTTATTTTATAATAATTGTGTTTAGAATATCATGTATGGTTTTAGTTTTGTAAGACTGTTGGTTGAATTATTTTTAATGTTGTTTTTTTTTTAGATTCTTGGTTGATTTTTTTTAATAAGATTGTTGATTGTTTTTTAATTTTTTTATGATTCGAACGGGTAAACGGATCTATCAGGTTTACCCGACCGGAGACCCGGAAACTTTGAACTGGTAAACAGGTAAACGGGTCCAACACTTTTCTGCACGTTTATTCGGCGAGTATACTCGTTATTCTGCCCGGTCTAAAAACCGAGTAAACGGGTCTATTTTTAAACAAGTGGACACGGTCGGACCCGTACCTGTTGCCATCCTAATTATAAGGTCTTATAATGTGAAATTTCTCTACTAAATTTTGCTTATTTATTTATTTATATTTTTTTTTGGAGAAACTTATTTATTTTAATTTGTGACTTTATTTTATTTTTTTTTGCTCTAATTTTAATTTGTGACGTTTTAATTAGAAAAAATGTCCAGCATTAAGATTAACATCATTTAAAAAAAAATCATAACCGATACACGAATTAGAGTGTCGTGTACCTTTTTATTTTGTGTACTGAAAATGTGTTTTCAGGTATCTCGGGGAAAGCTGCTTAAGTAGTTTTTTTTTATTATTTTATTATGAATTTAGTTTTGATTTTGTATGTGCTTCTTTTGTCTGATACAATAAATATTAGAAGAAGAGCTAGAGCAAGAAGCGAAAGTGTGTCTTTTTTTTTAAATGGAGCAAGAAGCGTTAGCGACGCCGGCAAGTATCGCATGAAAACCACGACAACCTCATTCCCTCTCTTCGTTGCTATCCTCAGGAAATCGATCCACAATAATCAGAGACTATTAACACTCACAGATACTCATAGAGAAGAGATCCACTAAAATCTTTCACAGAAAAAGGATGAGTTACTAATGAACACAAAATAGCTCATAGATACTTCAGGATATTAGATCAAGCGTCACTGTGACCATCATAAGCGGTCTCGGCAAATGCATCGTAACGGTTCTTAAACGATGCATCTATCCAAACCAAAGTTTGTCCAGGTCGTATATCTTCTGCAAGTGTATAATGCTCCCACTGAGTGATCAACCATTACTCATGTTCCACATATATGAATTTAGATAAGACTTTCCCGGCGCATATTAGTCATCGACCATGTTTTAGTTCACCGCCCGAACTCGGATGCCCAACATGCGACTCAGTTTAATACGGAGACTATGGAATGATAAATGTTTGATAAATATTTGGATTAAGATACTATCGCGTTCAACTCATAAAGACGGTAAATGACAAACTTTATTTTATTAATTATTTCAGCGTGAAGTTACAAATAATATCTTCTCGTGGGCAACAATTCATAACAATACGATACACAAATATATTATATAGTTTCGTGATTGTTGAGGAACCGAATCCGACATCAACACTTATGTTTGTTTATAACTATTATGTACAAATAATTTTTACTCTCCTACTCTGTTTTCAATTATTATAAGAGCAATGCTATACGGCCCGATTCACGATTCCAAACGATCCACTCACGTGTTGACACATGGCAGTTTGTTGCCACGTGTCAACACGTGAGTGGATCGTTTGGAATCGTGAATCGGGCCGAAAATCAATTCCCTTATTATAAACATGTAACTTTATAGTTTTGCTAAATACGTACATTTGTTTATAACTATTATGCACAAATAACTTCTATTCCAGCAAACAAAAGACGTATGGGAATATATTTAAATAAACTTATTTTTGAACTATAAACTAGTATTTCACTTAATCGGTCACACTTTTATATATTTCTTGAAAACACAAAATAATCAACTTACCAACCTATAATATATTACACAATAACTATATCATTATAAATTATATTCTCCAATAAAATATTTATGGATTTCTCCCATTTTGATTTATCAATTTCTTACCTCTTATATGTATAAATTTACTGCTCTTTATTATTGTACTTAAATTAAATTTAAAATTTTAATTTTAACTTACTATATATATTAAGTGAAAATATCATAATTTAAAGACATTTAAGTTTTCACTATATTAATTTTTATAACATAGTAATAAATTTCCCCGCATGGCACAACAACTAGTGGTGAAAGAAAGAGAGTTTGACGAAACAGTTATTTCCACTTTTGATCTACGAGCAGCCCAACCGTTAAGATGGGTGATCCGTGCCTTATAAAAACAAGAGAAATTGCTTCATTTGCCACTAATTTCATAACATTTTCACTAATTTCATAGTAATAAAATAATTATTTCTACTTCAATATTCATAAAAACGGTTTAAGTGGCCTTCACTCCTGCGGTCTCAATTTGCTTCACGACACCGAATTTGAGCCCTGCCGCCGGACGTTGATGCCAAGCGTATATAAGCCAACAAAAATAAATCAATTAAAATAAACTGAGTAGTAATCGACGAGCAATATAAGTACGAGGATTTCTCATGTAAATGGTCATATAGAAGAGGTCGGGGAGAGAATGTAATTTTTAGTTCATGGTATTCTTAACTAAAATGTATTTGAAAAAAAAAACATGAATTTGATTACTCCCTGACTAGAAAATTTAAAGTTTTCCACTATTTTTGATTAATTTCTTGTAAACTGTTATTTGAAGGATATTTAAAATCTCTCTTCGATGAGGTGATATATACACATATGGTGGTACATTATCATTTGTATTTTGTTTGACGTATATGCATGTATTTCTCGATCGGACTTGTATATAAGAATGGGTATTATATAAGTTTCCATTCTAGCTTCTTCTTTAATCAAGTCTTACATTTTCAAATGTTTATTCTCCTATTGTTTTTGTTAATCAAGTCTTACCTTTTCAAAGGATTTTTTTTTGGGTGGTCAGGACTTAGAATTCAATTGGACGGTATTGCTTTGTTAGGATAAAGTAATTTATAAAATTATCAGCATTTATAAAAAAACAAAAAATCGTATTTGAAGTATTGAATCTAATTAATTGTTATTGAATTTGGTAAACTATTATTGAATTTGATTACCTAGTTTTGAATATGCTAAACTGTTATTGAATTTAATGAACTGTTAATGAATCTGATTCCAAATGTTGGTATATTGATCTATTAAACTCTTATTGAATATGGTAAACTGTTAATGAATCTGGTAAACCATTATTGAATATATGGACTCTTATTAAATCCGATGAACTGTTATTAAATCTCGTTCTAAATCTTGGTATATTGATCTGGTTAACTGTTGTTGAATATGATTATGTACTTTATTCGTATATTTTTAATAGAATTGGATATTTAGGATATATAAATAAAGTTGTAGATTTTTTTTCAAAATTAACCAAAAAGAATATGTTAGTTGGCTCTATGCCAACAAATTTTCGCAAGACTAAAATTTGTTGACAAAAGATGTCATTAAAATATGATTTTCTTGATATACGAACCGTTAATTATTATTATTAATTTTTTTTTTGGAATCTCTAATTCACTAGCATATTTATCCGTTATTATTATTATTCTATGACTTGTACAAAGATTTTGGACCAAAATCTACTAAACTCAAATAAATCATAAACTATGACTACCTATTTTCACTAAATACAAAAACACCCTTACTTTTAATAATATTTGATTTTCTTTCTTATTTAATTATTTGACTTTCTTTTCGTTTTGGGTTCCGCTCTCTTCCACTCTCTCTTTTCGTTTTTCAGTTCGTCATCTTTGTTTGGGTTCATCTTTGTTTTTTCAATTTGTCTTTTTAGTTTAGGGTTAGAGATTTTCATGAAAAAAATTTGATCCTATTCAAAGTGTTTAAGTCGTTAAATTTCTGTGGTTTTTGAAGTTAAAAAAACAAAGAAAAAACGATTCTCGGGATTCTGGAAAATTTTGAAAAGTTTATGAAAATTTATGGGTTTTCGTTGAAGATTTATTGACATTGATGTCAATAAATATTCATTTTTATTGACATTAATGTAAATAAATCTTTAACGAAAACCCAGAAATTTTCAGAAACTTTGCAAAATTATCCAGAACCAAATCTTCAACGAAAACCCAGAAACGTTGAAGATTTATTGACATTAATGTCAATAAATTTTATTGACATTAATGTCAATAAATCTTCAACGTTTCTGGGTTTTCGTTGAAGATTTATCTTCAACGATTCTGGAAAATTCCTTTGAAGATTTATTGACATCAACGTCAATAAATCTTCAACGAAAACCCAGAAATTAAATTTTTCAAAATTATCCAAAATCCCGAGAATCGTTTTTTCTTTGTTTTTTAACTTTAAAAACCACAGAAATTCTACGCGGAATCCATGGCGGGCTGTTCCGGCGGACACTTCGAGGTCTCCGCCGCCGGGATGGCCATGGGATGCTCTCCGGCGGCCATGACCGTCGTTCTCAGGAGCTTCAGCGTCGGAGATTCCCAGGGCTGCTCTCCGGGTTTTTGTAATGATGTTTGTTTTCATAATATAAACTAAATAATTGTTTTTGTTTTATTAATTAACTAATAAAAATAAACTAAATATGAAGGATAAATATGTAATTACTTATTTCATTAAGTCATAGTTTAGGATTTATTTGAGTTTAGTAGATTTTGGTCCAAAATCTCGGTACAAGTCATATAATAGGAATATCCCAATCTTTTTACTAATGCTGAAATTGCATCGGTACAAATGGCCCAATATATGAGCCCGGCCCACACTTAGCTAGGTTTAATAATCGCTCAAGCCTTCTTTATTTCGCCTCTTCTGCTCGGTCGAAGAGAAAACTTGGAGACTCTTTTTCTCGGGCAACCATGGGTATCTCTCGTGACTCTATGCACAAGCGTCGTGCCACAGGAGGCAAGAAGAAGAGCTGGCGAAAGAAGCGGAAGTAATTTGATCCCTCTTTCTTCTTTTTTTTTTTTCGCTTCTGATTTTTGTATTCCGTTCTAATCAAAATATTTGGTATAATCGAATAGGTATGAGCTGGGACGCCAGTCGGGAAACACGAAGCTGTCGAGCAACAAAACGGTTCGTCGTATCCGAGTGAGAGGAGGGAATGTGAAGTGGAGAGCTCTGAGACTCGACACTGGAAACTTCTCGTGGGGAAGCGAGGCTGTGACTCGCAAGACTCGGCTCTTGGACGTTGTCTACAACGCCTCCAACAACGAGCTCGTCCGAACTCAGACCCTCGTGAAAGGTGCGATCGTCCAAGTCGATGTTGCCCCTTTCAAGCAGTGGTATCTCCAACACTACGGTGTCGATATCGGGAGGAAGAAGAAGACCGTCTCTGCCAAGAAAGACACCGCCGAGGTAATGCTTCCATTCTCGATTCGCGATATGTAATTGTCGAAAATTGAGGTTAAGTTCTAATATCATAGGGTAAATTTGTTTATGGTTGTCAGAAACAGAGATTAAGTTCTAATGTCATTACATTAATACAGAAAACTAACTTGAATAAAAAAATAGGTACCGAGTCATTTTATTTCTGAATTGTGAAAAATGGTTTGGGGTTTTCGTAATATAACAAAATGTGGAATTAGCTTTCGTATTCATTTGGGATGGGTAATATAATATAATGATTCCATCTAAGTTAAAATCGAATTAATTTGAAAAGACAGTTTTTTTTTTTTTTAGATTGTCAAAACAAGAGGCTTAGTTATTATGTCATTGCATGAATACAGAAAATTTGATCAAGTACTAAAGTATGAGCAATTTATTACTGAGTTGCAAAAACTAGAGTTACTCTGGGGGTTTTCGTATCCCATTAAATTGTGGAATTAGCTTTCTTATTCACTAGGAATTTATGTATGATGTGTATATTAGGAGGGAGAGGCAGTTACCGAGGAAGTGAAGAAGAGTAGCCATGTCGTGAGGAAGATTGAGAAACGTCAAGAAGAGCGAAAACTCGACGCCCACATCGAAGAGCAGTTCAGCAGTGGCAGACTCTATGCTTGCATCTCGTCCCGCCCCGGCCAATGCGGCCGAGCTGATGGGTAAATCATCAAATTCCCAAATTTTTTCTATTTCCCGAACATTGGGGTTTCCTTTCAGTCCTTTTATTTGTTTTCTAATTGAACTCTTACGAAATCAGGTACATCTTGGAAGGCAAAGAGCTCGAGTTCTACGTGAAGAAGCTCCAGAGGAAGAAGGGAAAAGGCGCCGCAACTGCTTAGATAGTCTTCTTTCATGTCATGAACTCAGTTTTGATTTTGTATCTGCTACTTTTTTCTGGTTCAGATTAAAAGGGTTTTTGTTCTTGACTAGCATGTGTACTAAGACTTGATTCCTGCTCCAATATTACATTGATCTGGCTTTTACACCTCTAGTTCAAAGCAACTTTGTTATTTGCTCATATTCGAATGCTTAATGTATCCAAGATTAAGGTATTAATAGTTTGGTTTTTTTATTTTTTCTACTATTAAAAATTAGATGCTTCGAGAATTTTTATTTTTATTTTTATTATTATTATTTTTTTTTTGCAGTAGTGACAATTTGAGAAGTAAACTTACTTCTTCTTATCCTTTTGTTCCAAACTTTTATCGGTGTTCCTCATTTCAGGAAAGGGTCTTTTTATAGCAGGCAGGGCAAGTTCACGTAATTACTTGCATGGTTTTTAGTAGGGATTCTTGGGAGGTGCATAGGTAGAAAATCATGTACCCTTGCCTACCTGATGAAATCTCATTGCAGGCTGTGACTCGCAAGACTCGGCTCTTGGACGTTGTCTACAACGTCTCCAACAACGAGCTCGTCCGAACTCAGACGCTCGTGAAAGGGGCGATCGTCCAAGTCGATGTTGCCCCGTTCAAGCAGTGGTATCTCCAACACTACGGTGTCGATTCACTTTTTCTCGTCCTTGAATTAATTTTTATACCTAAAATGCGAAAATTAAATCGAGTTTTGGGGGTTTTTGAATTAGCTTTTCGTTTTTACTTTGGATGTATTTGTGTGGTGTATAAGGAGAAATTGAATAAAGTACCTGGTGTCCGACTAAAACGAGTTTGTGTGGTTTTCAAACACATCAAATTTCAAGAGTAGCCGTGCAATTAAATTTTTTATTAGAGATGTTCTCTCTATACTTTCTCGTGAAGTTTCACGTTGCAAGTGAAATTTTAGAATTTCGGAAGAAATTCTTAATTTGGATAAATCAATAAGGAAATGATGAATTGTAAGTGAAATTTTAGAATTTCGGAAGAAATTCTTAATTTGGATAAATCAATAAGGAAATGATGAATTTCGATAATCCGAATATAAGGAAAATGATTTTTTAAAGCACTTGAACGCTATAATAAATTTAAGTGCTTGAGAACGAAGGAAATAATATATAAGGTTGACAAAATTTCGGAATAAGAATATTCGAGTAAACTCGATATTACTTTCCGAATAAAATTATTCGGAACATACTCGGAGATTTAAAAAAAATCTCAAGAGTAAAAATAAATTCCGGAATCCTTTAAATATATTCAAGATGACTGGAATGAATGAGAATTTTCTCGATTATTTCTCAAGAATATTTTCAACTAATCAAGGACGAAGTTGCGAGGTTTTATTTTAAAAGGACTTATGTGCAACGTTTTAAAAAATTTTGTCAGCTCAAATCACCATCTTTGCCGAGCCTCACCATCATCACCGTAACTCTCTCTCTCTCTCTCCTTTCTTTCTTCTTTTCGCGCGCCATCACCGAGCTCCTCCACCACCGCGCGGAGGAAGAACGACGCCGCCGCGTGCTACGGTGACGCCGGACCGGGAGAGGACGTCGGGGAGGAAGTGGGAACTCATCAACGACACTCAATTCCACGGATTGAGGTGAGAATTTCTCTTCCCAGATGGATTTTCATTTCTAGGGTTCATAGATCCAAATTGGGGGGGTTTTTGAATCCGTGATGATTTCTGAGGAATTAGATGGTTTTGTTGGTTCATTGAGCTCGATTGATGATGATTATGGCTTGAAATTGAGGATTGAACTCGGAATCTCTTGGTTTGAGTTGATTTGACCGAAATTTTGAAAAAAGAAACTGTTTTGAACAGCCTCTGTAAATCGACGTGGACGGACCGGTATGATCTGAGTTCTTATTTTTGGATATTTTTCATGGATAGCTCTCATCTTCGCTCCATTATCGTCCTGAACGGAGCGCCATTTTTTAACTCTCTCCTCCGCTTCTTATCTTCGTCCCACATTCAAACAGGTTACATCATAAATCCTCCTTCCAATTCGATGAAAACGATGCGATATTGAATACTGGTCAACAAGTTTCTCCATTGTAAATTTTGAAGTTTGAATTTAGGAATTTACGGTTTTATTAGCATTAGGTCTGTTCGAATCAACACCCCAAAGTTCGCTTGACTGAAAAGAAAAGGCTTCTCTCTTGGATTTGCTCGGGAGTCTCGTCCTTTCCTCGGAGTCAGAGAGATTTGTAAAGAAGAAGAAGAAGAAAGGAATCTTTGTGTCTGTTCTGAAGGACGAAGGGTAATTGTGTAGTAGAACGTTTTTTTTTTTTTTTTTTTTTTGCTATTGAACCCTTGAAATCTGTGAAAATACAATTTAGGAGTTGTTCAAAGATCGATGATCACTTTCTTAATCGTGTAAGTGTTATTATATGTAATTTATCTTTTTTTTCCCCTTCTTCTTTACATTCAGTTTATTTGCTCGAAGCTTTTGAAGAATGAGTGGGAACGAGTTCCGCTTCTTCTTGTCCTGCGATATAAACCTTCCTGTCACTTTTCGGATCCACAGGCTAGAGGGGAATTTGCCTATTTCTAAATCCACAAATACAGGTTTGTTTTGTTTTTACCGAAGTAAGCAAATCTCTGAGTTTTTTTAGCCAATCGTTTGGTCGGAATTGGAAATGACGGTCATAGATTGTTTTCTGAAGTTAGGGCACAAGTCAAAGTAGTTTTTCTTATTCAATTGTTTTCGGTGTAGAAATTGATTTGACTTCGGGCGAGAGAAAATCGGAGCTCTATGTGGAATGCGCACTGTATATTGATGGTGCTCCGTTCGGACTTCCAACTAGAACAAGGTTTATTTCGATCACTGAACTTGTTTATTTAAGAACTTTATTTGTTGATTTTTAGTATTTCAATGGGTTTGTAATTGTTACCTTTCTTCCAGGTTGGAATCTGCAGGGCCTTCGTATTGTTGGAACGAACTGATTACGCTGAACACGAAATACCGGGACTTGACTGGTCACTCTCAGCTTGCTTTTACTGTAAGCTTGTACTTTATCATTCGACACTCTTGTGCCATTGTATAGTTCTTTTTTAATTTTGTAATTTTTTTGTTTTTTTTTTTTGCATTTGTTGGAATCAAATTGGTGAGTTTTCATGTCGATATAGGTTTGGGATGTTTCGTGTGGGAAAGACGAGGGATTGATTGGCGGGGCTACGATTCTTCTGTTTAATAGCAAAAGACAGCTCAAAACTGGGAAGCAAAAGCTTCGGCTTTGGCAAGGAAAAGTTGCCGATGGATCATTTACAACGACCACTCCGGGGAAGGTATAACATGACTTACGAGTTCCAATTTTCATCAAGTACATTTTTTCGGGTTTTTTTTTTTGTTTGTTAATTCTGTCAATTATCTGCAGGTACCTAAGCACGAACGCGGAGAGTTAGAGCGCCTAGAAAAGCTTATGAACAAGTACGAGAGGGGACAGATTCAACACGTTGAATGGCTAGACCGCCTTGCGTTTAAAGCTATCGAAAAAATCAAAGACCGCGAAAACTCTCGGAATGGAAGCTCTAATATATACCTGGTTGTTGAGTTCTGCGGGTTTGAACATCGGGTTGTTTTCCAGGTAACCAAGTATGGGATAAATATTATGTATGCTTGTAATTGTATGTATGGATCTCTAGAACGGTATGTAGTTGATTGGAGAATTTCAAACAGTTTCGGTATCTCATTCTGATAACTGTAGCATGTATTTATCGGATGTGAAGGAATCGGGGGCTAATTTCTTATTACCGTCACCTATCGCTTCCACAAATGAAATTGTTACTATTTGGGACCCAGAAATGGGAAAGATAAATCCCTCGGAGCACAAGCAACTAAAGCTTGCTAGGAGTTTAACTCGTGGTATCATTGACAAGGATCTTAAACCAAGCATGAATGAAAGAAAGTACGTTTACAAGTATTAAGTTTAGCTACATTTTTCCCCCATAATTGTCAGTTTTTTTTTTTTTAGTTAATTTATTTTGTGTGCCCTGGATGTTAGGTCAATTCAAAGAATTCTAAAATACCCACCGACAAGGACACTAAGCGGAGAGGAAAGGCAACTTTTATGGAAATTCCGCTTCTCGTTGATGTCCGAGAAGAGAGCTCTTACCAAGTTTCTGCGTTGTGTTGAATGGAGCGATGTTCAGGTTAGCAGTAATAATAAATACAGTTTTTCCATTGTTTTGTATCCCCCAATAAACACAGCCACGTTGATACATGGTTGAAACTTCTTTAGTATTTTGACCTTCTATTAAGAATTCAATATCTATCGCCGCCGGTTTATAAAGATTGCAATGTTAATGTCTTTTTCAGGAAGCCAAACAGGCACTAGAGCTAATTGGAAGGTGGGAAATGATTGATGTTTGCGATGCTTTGGAGCTCTTATCCCCTGTTTTCGAAAGCGAAGAGGTATTTGTACCCGTAACTCATTTTATAAGAGAAAAAAGATTTGTGCTTTAAGAGCCGGTTTACCTTGGTTATTTGTTGTCCTTTGTCCAGGCTTGGTATTTAGTCAACCCTACATATTTTTAGCCACAAATCTGATGTTCTACAATAGAGAGACATCATTGCCGAATGATTGGGTCATCTCTAATTCCATGTGCTAAATTAGTTTGTTTTTAGTCAAAGTTCAATGCTATTCACTACTTTGTTCAGGTTCGTGCATATGCCGTGAGTGTTCTAGAAAGAGCCGATGACGAAGAGCTTCAGTGCTACCTCCTTCAGCTTGTGCAAGCACTTCGATTCGAGCGCTCCGATAAATCTCGATTGTCTCATTTCCTCGTGCAACGTTGTATGTGCTGTGTTTCGGCTACTTATCGTTATGGATGAATATAACGCTAGTGATTAGCTTTTTTTTTTTTTTTTTTTTTTTTTTTTTTTTTTCCCTTGCTAAATACGCCTTTGAACTTGTAACAGCGTTGCGGAATATCAAGTTTGCCAGCTTCCTCCGCTGGTATGTTGCAGTGGAACTTTACGATCCGGCCTATGCCAAGCGTTTTTACTGCACCTACGAGATTCTTGAAGAGAATATGATAAAGGTGTGATTCTATGCTGTAACCTAGACCTAATTTTTTGTCTCCCGTGTCGAAATAATAGTCTTCTGTGTGATTTTTCTGTTAGCGTCAGAAAGATCATCACTTTTTTTTTAATTTTTTTTTATGGCATGAAAGAAGAATATAATTTATTGGACTTCGTGATGAATCGGCAAACGTTCTTAGCAGTTATCAGCTGGTGTGAATAAAGATGAAGATGGATTTAAACTATGGCAAAGTTTGGTTCGACAAACTGAATTGACTGCCCAATTGTGTTCGATCACGAGAGATGTTAGAAACGTGCGCGGTAATACCCAGAAGAAGATTGAGAAGCTAAGACACCTACTTTCTGGTCTTTTAAGCGAGCTTACTTATTTTGAAGAGGTTTGTTCTGAGCTTTCAGTCCCTGTCGCTACTGTAGCGTAATATCAAATATATATTTTTATAGGAACTTGGATATTGAGGATATTATAGCAACAAGTAGATAGTTCCAAATTAAATATATACTACTTAGAGAGGCAAGTCAGTCTATATATTCTCAGTAATATAAAATATACAATTAATGCCATACAACATTGTTTGTTTTTTTAAAATTTTTTTTTTTATTCATTTCAGCCGATTCGGTCACCACTGGATCCGGGCGTCCTCATCAATGGAATCGTGCCATCCGAGTCGTCGATTTTCAAAAGCGCTTTGCATCCTTTGCGCCTCACGTTTCGAACGGCGAATGGCGGGAGCTGCAAAGTGATATTTAAAAAAGGGGACGATCTTCGGCAAGACCAATTGGTAATTTTTTTTTCCCTCGATATACAAATTTGTTTCTTGCTCGAAAACCCATGTGTTCTTGACCTTTGATTTTTCCGAATCTCTCTCTCTCTCTCTCTCTCTCATGTAGGTTGTTCAAATGGTATCTTTGATGGACCGGTTGCTAAAATTGGAGAATCTTGATTTGCACTTGACTCCTTATAAAGTACTTGCAACAGGACAAGATGAGGGAATGATGGAATTCATTCCTTCCCGTACCTTAGCACAGGTATTCAAATTAAAAAAAGAAAAAATAAGAAAACCGCATTGACTTTAAAATTCTAGACGACGATGTCACGTTTATAGATTTTGGAATTTCCAGATTCTGTCGGAGCATCGGAGCATCATAAGCTACCTTCAAAAGTTTCACCCAGACGAGCACGGGCCATTTGGAATCTCGGCCACCTGTCTCGAAACATTCATCAAGAGCTGTGCCGGTTACTCCGTCATCACATACATTCTGGGCATTGGTGACAGGTAATTTTTTTTTCTTAATCCCACAATGAAGACGGTTTATGGAAAATTGAATCTTTTTTTTTTTTTTTTTTTTCTTTAAGACACCTTGACAACCTTCTCCTTCGAGACGATGGACGTCTTTTCCACGTTGACTTTGGCTTCATTCTCGGCCGTGATCCCAAGCCGTTCCCTCCCCCGATGAAGCTCTGCAAAGAAATGGTCGAGGCTATGGGCGGAGCTGAAAGGTATTTCTTCTAAACTAAGTTTGACATTGACTTTTTGCATAATTATTCATATTTATTTCTCGTCTTGCAGTCAATACTACACGAGGTTCAAATCCTATTGCTGCGAAGCGTACAACATTCTCCGAAAGTCGAGTAACCTTATTCTGAACTTGTTTCATCTGATGGCCGGCTCTAATATCCCCGACATAGCCTCTGACCCGGAGAAAGGCATTCTAAAGGTGACCCCTTTATCATTAATTTTCATCTGAATTTCCACACTTTGATTTTTTTTAATATATAATTTATTTTTAATGTTGTGTAGCTTCAAGAGAAGTTTCGGTTGGACTTGGACGATGAAGCGTCGATTCATTTTTTCCAGGACCTAATCAACGAGAGTGTTAGTGCTTTGTTCCCGCAAATGGTTGAGACGATTCATCGATGGGCTCAGTATTGGCGTTGAAATAAACCCAGGTCAAAGTCAAACTCGTTTCTTAACTGTGAAAAAAAAAATATAATTGCCCTATATTTCAGAAATGTACAGAGTTACCACATTAGACTCAGATTGTACCACTAGCAATTTTATAAGAAATAAACGTAGAATTTCAAAATGATTTTTTTTTTTTTTTTTTTCCTTTTGTTTTGATTCAGATCAGTAAAGCCAAGCCAGAGGCAAAGATGATAGAGCTGTGTCGAAGTCCTTGTGCTCAATGTAAATACTAAATATGGCTTTGAATTTGTAGTTTTGCACATATTCTTTTTGAAACTAATGTAAATAAATATGTACATATGCTATTTAAGTTACCGACTTTTTTTTTCTTCTTCCAAAAATTGACTTTGAATTTGAAACATACCAAGTCCTACCTGGACTTTCTTTTTCTCTGTCTTTCAGATGCATTTATTTCTCTTAATTTTCCTTGTCTGTCAGAAAGTGCCAAAAAAATAAACAAATAAAAAATGGGTTAAAAGTTAAAACATTTGCATTAAATTCGACATAACGCAAGACAGTCAATCAGGGTTGGAGAGATGCACATTTTCATCATTCTTTATTATAAAAATAATCACACACCTGATTGATTACTATAAGTCATTTAATTTTTTTAAAAAAAAAAAACATTTACAGACGTGCTACATTTTTAGCAAAAGAAAAAAAAAGACGTGCTATTGCTAACAAGACATCTATATAGACAACATTAAATATATATTAAACATATAGAATTCTTTTGTAGAAATTCTAAGCTCATACATCATGTTTAACTCTAATACATCTATTACTTTTAAATCAAAAAACAAAAACAAACTCTAATACAATTATTAAAACTTAGAACTTTCAAACTCTTAATCAACAAGAAATAAGTTTATAATTATTTTTCTGGGTCAAGTGGCTATCTAACCATATTAAACGTTAGAAATTTTGAAATAGCAAACGTTTCGTTAATTTTTTGTAAATAGCCACGTAAATCTATTTACGCTATAAAAATAACAAAAAACGCAGAGTAAATTTCTAGTAAATATGGTTATTTACGAAATATTTACGACAATTTTGGCTATTTACAAAAAATTTACAAAACGTTGGCTAAAAGGCAAACGCTTATGTTTATGTGGCTTATATCGCTAAATTTTTTTATTTTTCTTCATACGAGCCCCTTGCTGACGTGGCGGTATCTGATTCGAAAGACGAGCGTAACATGTCGCTTAAAACTTAAGCTGATCAAAGGGTATTTCGGTAATCTGAACTTATAAATGCAAATAAACACAAAGATATATAAATACCTCTCTACTTGTTCATTCTCTTACCAAATTCCGCGTTGGTTTAAAGCTTCTTCTTCTTCGTTAAAATCTTTAGCTCTCTCTCTCTCTCTCTACGCTTTAGAGATCTCTCTGCGAAAAGCTATTTGAAGGTCAGTTGTACTCTCAGATCTCTGAATTTCCCGTTTGATTCTCGAGATTTTAATCGGAATTCGATTTTCTCGCTTTTGAGTTTTCATACGCCATTTTGCTCATTTCTGGTTCCGATCGCTTGATTCGTTTATCTCTCTGCATGGGATTTGGATTTTCAGATCTCACGGTGTTTGAATCGGTTTAGTTTGATCTGATTCGCTAGAGCATTTCGGTAATGGAGTCATTGTGTATTTTTGTTGCTCTGCGTTCGGATCGAAATGTGTTTGAATTGTGAATGAATACTTTATGCCTTGTTATGTTGTCCGGATCTATAAAAACTGAGTCGAGATTTCTGACGAACTTGCAACGGGAATTGGATACTAAAGCTTCAATTCTTATTTACCTCTGGATCTCTTAGATCTGTGGATGTGTAGAGATGGTTGATTTCTCTTTTGTTAACGTTGTGTTGATGTTGGTGATCCGTGTTTTGGTTGTTTAGGGGATCGTCAGCGAAGAAGAATGGGGTTGACATTCACGAAGCTTTTCAGCCGGCTTTTCGCCAAGAAGGAGATGAGAATCCTTATGGTTGGTCTCGACGCAGCTGGTAAGACCACCATTCTCTACAAGCTCAAGCTCGGCGAGATCGTCACAACAATTCCTACTATCGGTGAGTTAGTCCTTGTCACTGAGTCAATTGGAATGTTTGTTAAACCTATTATGGCGTGTCCTGTTTTTGATCTGGCTCGGAATGTTAAAATGTTAGGGAGTTTTATAAAATTTATTTATTAATTTCCCGGGACTTGCTGAAACCCGTGTATGCTATTGATTCAGAGATTTTCTATTCCTCTCAGGGCAATAGGGTTATTTACGTCTGTTTTTAGGTACACCTTTTCCTCAAATCATGTCAAAGCACATTACTGTGTGTAGATTCAATCACAGCCCTAAAGCATTCGTTTCCAAATCTATATGCTATTCAGATTTCCAGGATTGATTAAATTTGTTTTTGAGATACAGAAGACCATGTTCCTCAAGCAATGCACGCTATTAATTTTTAATTTCTTATTTGTATTGAATCACAATAGTAAAGCATTCATTTTTTTTTTTTTTTTTTTTTTTTTTTTTTTTTTTTTTATCTAAATCATATATATAGTGGATTACAATGAGCAATTGTACATCTTTTTTTTTTTCCCAGGCTTCAATGTTGAGACGGTAGAATACAAGAACATTAGCTTCACAGTTTGGGATGTCGGGGGTCAGGACAAGGTATGGACATTTTTTAGTGTGTTATTTTTTTTTCTTTTGGATTTGGTTGTTTTATTTGTCTTGATGGTTGAATAGTGTTTTCTCTCTAGATATGAAGATGGATTGTCAATTTTAATTTATTATCATTTTTTTTTCAGATCCGCCCCTTGTGGAGGCACTACTTCCAAAACACACAGGGTCTCATTTTTGTGGTTGATAGCAATGACAGAGACCGTGTTGTTGAGGCAAGGGATGAACTGCACAGGATGTTGAACGAGGTACGCTAACATTGATTCAACTAGTTGATTTAATCTTTTTTGTTTCACTTTTTCCCCACATTGTTTAAATTGATGTTTATACATGAAAGAAAGGTATCTATTCCCCAAAACAATCCCATTGTTAGAGCTGATAAAAGCTGCAAAATAAGGTTCATACTTTTAAAGTTTTTAGTCCAACTAGACGTAATCCCCAATAGAATCTGTCTCAGGCATCTTTCATCTGTGGATATTTGTATGACATGACTGCAAGCTAATCCTAGACTTATTAGCTATTACCGTAACTCGACCATTTCTCATCTTCCAAAGTTACTCATGTTCCATAAATTTCCTTTTGTTATTTATTGTTGTATATTTTTTTTATGGGTATAGGATGAGCTACGTGATGCCGTTCTTCTTGTTTTCGCCAACAAGCAAGATCTTCCCAATGCGATGAATGCGGCGGAGATCACTGACAAACTCGGTCTCCATTCTCTCCGACAGCGACACTGGTGAGATCGCCTCTTATGATAATGCGTTTCGCTTCATTCTATTCTATCTTCAAGATTACTCGTAAGAACAGGTTGTGTTCTTTTAACAGGTACATCCAGAGCACATGTGCAACCTCAGGAGAGGGTTTGTATGAGGGTCTCGATTGGCTCTCCAACAACATTGCTAACAAGGTAATGCACATTTTTTCATAATTGCACATTTTAATGGCTTCAAACTTCACGTTAGGTTTCTATGCATTTTATTTATTTATTTATATATTTTCTATTGAAGGGTGTATGTAGAAAGGTAAAAACTAGTCAAATTACAACACTTTCAATTCCTATTGGAAATTTAGTCTCTCACATTGGTTCATGTTTTCCTCTAATTATTCCCTTAACTTCTACATCAGGCGTGATGCTCTTGGGACCATATTGTGGACAGACTTCTGGATGCAGGGGTGAATACTATCTAGTTTTGTTTTGTTTTTTTGTTTATTTTTTTGTGGTGTTGAAACAATTCTATTGTTATGTCTGTCACCCGGGAAAAAAATCATCTACGATTTTTTGAATGGTTATATGTAATAGAATGTCGGTTGGATATGTGCATTAAATATTGTTTGGGTTTTTAAAAACTATATACATTCTTTTTTTAGAAGTAGAAGAGTCTTATCAAACTGGACAAAACATTTGGCTACAAATATGCCTACACCAGCAAAAGTTCCCACCCAAATGGGAACGGTATTAGACCAGGGAAAAAAAAAATCACGCTTAAGGAAGATGTTTTAGCCACAATGGCGTAAATACAAGGACACTTAGAACAAAGTGTTGCCTTAGGGATTTGATGTCGTCGATGTTACAATCTGCTTCTCGTCCTACTCGATCATGAGCTTCGAGTGTCGCCTTTCGATTGTCTTCAAGATGTGCTTCTCAATCGGCATGGCCTCGTCAAATGCCACTTAATAGCACCCTTTCTTCGTATACCTAAAGAGATTGATGACATGTCTATCTGCATTTCTGAAAATCTCACCCAAGCCACGAGTATCGGAACTATGATCCAGCAGCCTCGATTGGTCTCCGACTCGGAGATGCTGCAGAAATACGAAGGGCTTGGAAGTCGATGAGCATCTTTGCGGCGCTATTGAGTGTAGAAGAAACCGTAACAGACAGTGTTAGTAGAGAGAGACATTTTAATCTCAGACACATAAATTTTCGGGGAGTAGATAGTGGCGTGACTCCTAGTTTCATTATCTCCCGAACAAAAAAGAAGCACATGGTGTTGTGTCTCGTCTAATTCCCCGAGAGAGGGAATAGTCTATTGGAACAAGTGTCGAGCAAAGATTTTCAATTTGTTGGGGACTTGGAGGTTTCACAGACTCCCACCATTCACGATAAACTTTGTGTCGTGCTTGGTTACCTATGAACTCTTCATCATAGGCCGTTTTCATCGAAAAATTCCCGTCCTTGTTGAAATGTCAAAAAGTAGAAGGGCTTTTCCTCGATGGTATCGAGATCCCTTTGGTTAGAACGGGGTGGAAATTGTGGGGGCGAGGGATTCCAATGTCGTCCATAAGATGCACAATATTGTTGGATTTTTGGCCAACCGTAAAAGTAGAGCCCCTAAAACATTTTTCTTGTAAGATGTGGCTCACCAACAAGTTTTGATTATGGATGAGACATCATCCTTGTTTCGCAAGCATTGCCATGTTAAGCTGTTTTTAAAACAATTGTACCTTGTAGCTCTTAGTTTAGTGTTTGGTAAAATTGATGTGAATATTGAAAACGACAAAAATAAAATGTGCTGTATTTGTAGTTGATAATTATTTATATTTAATGTAATTACTAAATATTATAAGATATTATTTTACCTATCTGAAAAATATATTAAAGTAGTTGTCTATTAATTGTAAAAACTAAGTTACGATTTTTGGTGAAATCAAAACAATTATTTGATAAAATAAAATATAAAGATAATTAGAATTGAAAATTAAAATATGAGAATAAACGAGAGAGGAAAAAGAATATATTTTATCAAATGATAAACCATGTTTTTTAAGAGCTTTAAAATATATGATTTTTTTAGTTTCTTAGTTAAAAGATTAAAAAATAATTTTAACTTTTTTTTTAATTTTTTTTACCAAAAAATAAAATAATTAATAAATTACCAAAAAAAAACAACCCTAAAACACGTCCTGAAAGCAAAACCAAACGAATCCTATATATAAGGATCATATCTTTTTGTTTCCCTCCTCCACATGGGTATATAAGAGCGATTGAAAAGCATATTCTCGTCTCTCTCGCTTGTTCATCAAATTGTTGCTTCAAGTCTTGAACATGCCGAAATCCGATTCTCGGGTAAACATATCCTATTATTATCTTTGACCATAAATACATTATGTTTTGATTTTCTAGAACTCGGTGGGGGTAGTTTTAATAAGTTTCTGCAACTTGTATAGTATGTCAACTATTCATCGTTTTTATTTGACTTAGTATTGTGCTGTCTCATTCGATTAAGGGTCTAGTTTGCGTAGGAATTGTATGATTCGTTTGGTCCTTGTAAATTGATTTATGTTTTTGATGTTCTTGTACAATAGGTTCGGTTTCACATATCAGATAAGAGACGGCGGCTATACAATAGGAAACGACGGATACAATGCCGAGATCGTCATTCGAACTTACGACCCCCTTAGCTATTTGATAGCACGATTGTGTCCCCCTACTTTAATTATTGTTATTATTTTTTACCTTTTCGTTTATTTCTCTCTCTCTCTCTCTCTCTCTCTCGTTATATGGAGGATGAATTAGTGAAATACGTGATCGTTGAAACTTGAGAGTGCAACAACAATCGTGAGGTCATGACCACATTCACAAAAACGACTCCTTCCGTTCTTATCGGTGATTGGAAAGAAACTATTGATGCACTTGAGTGGTGTAACAACATGGAGATGCGAGTTCGAGTGTGGCAAGTTCGGGAACCTCTACAAGTATCCATAGCGCAGCTACATGTCCAAAGGCGAGCATTTTTTTACTGGTTAAAGAAGATAGAGGACCATCTTGAAGCCGACTGGGAGTTCATGAAGAAAGTGGTCATACGCAATTTCTTAGCTTATGGATGACAAGCAAAAAATTTATCGTCGAACTTTGGAAACATGGGAAATGAGGACTGGAGAGACCGTAGTAGTACTCCTTGGCGGTCTCTCCCGTTCTCATTTTCCATGTTTCCAAAGCTCGACGATAAAATCTCGCCTTGTCATCCATGAGCGGTGAAATTGAGTATGACTCTTTTCTTCATAAACTCCCAGCCAGTTTCAGGGTGGTCCTCTATCTTTTTTAACCAGTAAACAAGTGCTCGCCTTTAGACCTGTAGATGCGCTATGAATACTTGTAGGGATTCTCGAACTCGCCACATTCTAAATCGCATGTCCATGTTGTTACACCACTCAAGTGCATCAATAAGTTTTGTCCATTCCCTAGTAAGAATGGGAGGAGTCGTTTTTTTGAATGCGACCATGACCTCACGATCGTTGTTGCACTCTCGAGTTTCAACAACCACATATTTCATTACTTCATCCTCCATCTAGTGAAAGAGAGGAAAGAAAAATAAATTACAGGTAAAATAAAAACAAAAACTAACTTACTTGGGTAAAGGGACACAACCGAGCGATTGAATAGCGAAGCGGGTTGCATGAATTTAATTTTATTGTTTATGATTTTAATTTTTATAAGCTTTTGGATCAAAAGAAGGGTTTCTGGTTTAAGTTAGTTTTGAACAGTACAAAATCGGCCCTTGTTTTCATATCTAAAATTTTTATTTCAAGCTAATTCACATGTTTTTGACCTATTACCAAAATTTGTTAATTTTTCAATAAACGGATATTATTTTATGAGTTATCTCAAAACAGTGCGCATACTAATTTTCTCGTCTGCCTAATTTCGAAAAACGTTTTTGTTTAAATAGCTTTAAAATTCCTTTTAATTTGGGCAATTAAGACAGTAATTCAATAGCATGCCCTCTTTTAAAAAAATAGTCAAAGTTTTATTTTATTAAAAAAAGTCTAACATGCCCGCGTTAAATTAATCAAGTAAATAGTAAATTAAATTAGCTTAAAGAATAAATTAAATATATTATTTGGTTAATTAATTTACTGTGGGTCTGGTGGACTATTTTCTTAATAAAATGAAACTTTGACTAGAATATTAAAAGAAGCTAAAGGTTGCAACAAATTTCTTCTAATATGAGATTTTATTATACGTTATCTATCTGTGATTTAAGTTTTCGGATTTTCGAATAGTGCTCAACCTTGTTATAAATCAATCTTTTTTTAAAAGAGGGTCTTTATTGTGTTTTAAAGCTCTAGTATTTTATTTTATTTTATTTTATAAACCAATTTCAACCGCGTCGCTTCAGGAGAAAATGTTGAAAATATTATTTACCTTTTGCTGGGAATTTTTCCAGATTTTGTTTTTGAAGTTTTATTTTTTCCTGAGCTTAAGGGTACTTTTGAAATTTCCGCCTTTAGCCGAATTTAAGAAAATTTCAAGAACCTAAATAATGTATATGGTATTATCATTAGCAGGATCTTAGTTATTGTTTCCTTCAATTAGGTTCCGATTTGTTTAAATCGTCCGATTTTCGACTACGATCTAGGATCGTCTAGGATCGTAATCTCCGATTTACAGGTGAGCATAATCTCACTACAACACAGATTAATTTAAAAATAAATTTGTTGCATATGTTATACATGACATAGTTTATCTAGCTTTGTATGGTTAATTATGTGTTTCGTTATTTGAAAGCATGATTGTATTTTTATGGTTTGTATTTTTGAGTGAATTATGATTTGCAAGTTATGTACTGTTAACGTTATGTTTAATTATGTCATCCTTTGAGCATATGTATGAAAGGATTTATGTCACATGTCGTATCTATATGCAATGTAAGTCTCGAAGTGAAAAGATAAAGATATACAATAGAGTCGTACCGCCTAGTGAGGTATTGATGAGGAGTTTCCCAGGTCCATGCCCTAACGGAGAAATTTCTCGGGCTGAGGACCAAATAAGAATTTTTTTCTCAAAAGTTATAAGTTTAAAAGATGGAACGAAACTATGGGAGGTCGCACCCTCGTAACTCGTTTCCAAAGTGTACACTAAAATAAGTACGACTACCCTAGGTACAGTCCGAACTTAAAAATGATATAATTAAGAAAACAAAGACCAAGCCACCATTTTAGTTTGAAAACAATAATAACCGGTTCATGCATTGCATTACTCATTCTTTTTGTGAGCTTTATATTACTCTCGCTGAGCGTAAGCTCATTCCCACGAAAAATATGCACCTGTGTTACAGGTAAACAATCTACAAATAAATGAGCAGGGTGGACCAGCGGCGGCGACAATAAATGATTAGGTTGTGGTTTCCACTCACAAATTAAACTTCCCGTAAGTAATATTTTATAATCCTTAAACCAATGTTTTTCTTTTTAATCAAAAGTTACAAAGTTCAAAAGCTTTATCATGTTCGTCGAATTCAGTATTTTCATTTACATCTTGATATCTCGCCGTAGTGTTTACTGTTTCAAATTTCTACTTCGTATTTTCTAAAATTTGGTTGAATACTTTTATTATATTTTAAAATGGTATTTCCATATTTTTCAACTTTTGAATTTGAGATATTCTCAAGTTTTTTTAAAAAAATACATAGGTTTAAACTTGTCATGATCTATGATGTAACGCAGAATAAAAAAAATTACTCCAAATTTTTCTAAAGTGTAAAAAGTAAATAAGTAAGACGGTCCGAAAAATTAGATTGTCACAGTAGGGACTCATCACGGCAGAGGTCACTGCCTCATTTCCTTTGAACCCTGCTCTCCTACTGAGAAACTTGTTTGAGTTATCAACTATATCTTGTTTATGGAACTTGTTTGAAACAATCTTGTTAGTATCTAATCAACTATTTCTTGTATGGGCAACTTCATATTCTCCTTCAACATATTTTGCCCTTGAGTTGTATCTTTGCTCGTCGTAGTTTAGTTTCTCATTAGCCTATGTGTCGGATTGTGGCCTGTAAAAGCAAATGTAGGGTGGGACAGAGACCGTACTCTTCCGCTCAAGGCAACTATTATTTTAAGCGTTACTTCTTTTCCTGCTTGTGCTCTTTCTACTTGTTTAGCGTTACGTGTTTGAGCTTTTTATAAAGGGATTTGGACACTATTAAGAGTGTTTTAAAACAAAAAAATCCCGGATTACTACAAAAAAAAAAATCTAAAAAAGACATATTTAAAAGTGTTAGGTGACAAACATGTCACTAAATCACAGATATTTTTTTTTTACAAATTTATCACTATTAATGATATGTTTATCCCTAAATACTTATCGTTTTAAGAATTTTATAAAAATCCGAAAAAATTATTGAGAACACTCATAGTCTTAATAATTCCTATTTTATAAACCGTCTTTCTTTGAATTTCAGCATCCAACACCCAATATAAATACTACTTATAAGTTAAAGGCCCCACTTTTCTTGTTGGACCTCAGTTTGTTTTATATGCAAGCATACGAGCATTGATATTCGTTAGAAGTGATTCAATTTAATTAACAATATGGCATCAATTTCCTAGTGACCATTGAGCAATTGCGATCAGCGGTTGATCTCCACCTTCTATCTAGATGATAAGGCTTTCCTAGACGAATGGTAGATTGAACACTGTTCATTCAATTTTCCTTCTTTATTTTCTTCAGTTGATAATATAGTGGTACTTCTTTACATTTCCTTAGACTAAAAAACAAAGGGAGAGGGAGGGGAAAAAAAAAGATATCTAGGGTAAAAATATCTTATATTTGCATTTTGGTCACATTTGGGGTTCATTTAATACTCATTTAAGGCCTATTTAAGACTCCAAAGAGATCCCATAAATTATCATACGGACATAAGGGTCAAGTAGAGTTAAAGGCTTATTATTCTCTCATTCCTTTCCCTCACACTCCTCAAACACAAAATTCCTTCCTTCCAAAATATTATTACACCATCACTCACTCAATATTCAATCAATACACACACACACAAACACACACACACACACACACATTTATATAGACATGGCTCCGGAAATAGAGTCCAATAACGACACGGGAAACAAGGCCGGGTATTCGTCAAAGAGACGGGCTTTTGTGACGTTCTTGGCGGGGGACGGGGAGTATGTGAAAGGGGTGGTAGGGCTGGCCAAAGGACTAAGGAAAGTGAGAAGCGCTTACTCTCTCGTGGTCGCGATTTTGCCAGACGTTCCCAAAGATCACCGAGAGCTCTTGAGGTCCCAAGGCTGCATCGTCCGAGAGATCGACCCTATTTATCCGCCTCCCAACCAAATCGAGTTCGCCATGGCTTACTATGTCATCAACTACTCTAAGCTTCGTATTTGGGACGTAAGTTTTATGATCTCAACTCGCAATAGTTTCGCATGCATGTAGATTAGTAATCTTGAAGGAAAAAAAAAATAATATTTGTTTTAAGATATGTTAAATTTATTCTTAAAAAAATAATGAAAATGGTTGTTTTGTACAATTTTTTATTGTAAAATAGTCGAGATTTCACATTTTATAGTTGATTAACTAGCGACTCGGATTTAGTTAAATCTCTAAGTGAAACATTGATGTTAGATAGCTAAAGGGTCCTTAAAAAGATCATATCATATTTTTCATTTTAGTGATCACATATATATGTTTGTTTCTTTAATTAAAGTGTTATATGTGATCAGGCACGAAGCCACATGAGAGTGAGAGGGAGCTATAGCCCCTCCTCAGTTTTTTTTTTTGCATTTTTATTTTATTTTTACATTTTTTTACCCTCAAAATTTACAAATTAACCCCCCTGGATTTTTTGTTACAAATTAGCCCCCCTAATCTACATTCCTGGCTTCGTCCCTGTATGTGATTGAATATATAAATTCAGTTTGAGGAGTACAGCAAGATGATATATTTGGACGCGGATATACAAGTGTTTGAGAACATAGACCATCTATTTGAAAGTCCAGATGGATATTTCTATGCCGTGATGGACTGTTTCTGTGAGAAAACTTGGAGTCACTCACCGCAGTACAAACTCGGGTACTGCCAGCAATGCCCCGATAAGGTGACGTGGCCAGCTGGGATTGGCCCGCCTCCGCCGCTGTATTTCAACGCCGGAATGTTCGTCTTCGAGCCGAGCCGGTCCACTTACCACAAGCTTCTTCAGACACTCCAGATTACCCCTCCAACGCCCTTTGCTGAGCAAGTAATAAACTCATACAATCCATATATTTACTTTTAGGCTTATACTTATTGGATAGGTTATGAACTTTTATGAAGCAAAACCCAAATATAATTTTCAAAATTTTAGGTTTTATGGTGGGATTAAATTTGCGTCAATTTAATAAAAGATTATTCCAAAACTATGATAATTTGATAATGTTTTTCCTATTATTTAATAGGAGTTATTCATTCCAAAAGTATGATAAAAAAAAAAACTGTCATAGAAAACTAAATTTAACTAAAAAAATGTTTTTAATGACAATCAAAACCATATAAGTATGGTTTAAAACATTCTTAATGGGTAATGGGAAATAGTCTTCCAATTAGTCATATTTTTTAAAAATAATCTTATTCAATAATATACCCAATCTAACAAAGGAAAGCAATATATATGCAGTGTAGTAAAATATGCCAATGAGAGAAGTACCATAACATCATTTGTTCATATTTTCTTGTTGTTGTTGTTGTTAATTTGAGTTGGCTCTACAAATTTAAGGATTTTATTCCAAAATATCTAACGTTTGTGATTTTGTGATCATATAGGATTTCTTGAACATGTTCTTCCAAAAGGTGTACAAACCCATCCCTTTATCATACAACTTGGTTCTGGCAATGTTATGGAGACACCCAGAGAACGTGGAACTACACAAAGTCAAGGTGGTCCACTATTGTGCTGCTGTGAGTACCTTATTACAATTCCATAATTTATACACCATACACCTCAATTCCATATGTTATTATTTTTATTTTTTTTTTTAATAGCTGTTTAACCTAATAATCCATGAATGATCATACTAATTATCTTGGCTTATAACTTTTTTTTTAATGCAAAGTATTCTCAAACTATTTTGTAGCATGTTGGTTAATTTCTAATATATATAACTAGAAGCTAACCAATTTAAAACAAGTTACTAAATTTTCTAAATATACTTTTAAGTTGCTTAGGTTTATAGGCGTGGAATTTCATATAGCCATGTTTTATAATATATTTTTTAAGAAGACTTGAATGCAATAGGCAATTTCGATTTTAAAGAAACAAAACTAATTAAGCATCAAATTTCCATTAATAAAAAAATCGTCATTTTTAATTACTAATTTTTTTTTCTTGTTATTTATTGTTCTCTAGGGATCCAAGCCGTGGATATACTCGGGCAAAGAAGTAAACATGGACAGAGAGGACATCAAGGTCTTGGTCGCAAAATGGTGGGAGATTTACGAAGATGATTCGCTCGATTTCAAGGCCGAAATCATGGCTTCCGATATCTCAATGATGTCACATCCGATGATCATGTCTTCGATGTCATACATTTCCGCTCCTTCCGCTGCATGAGCGGTGAAGAGTGTAATATACATGATATAAAACTAATCTAAATAATTGCAAAGCCTAGTATACTTTAAATCTCTCTTACAAAAGAATATTTCCCTCCTATAAGTGGCTCAATGTACACTCTTCTTTTCTTGTTTGGCCTTTGTTTTCTTAGTTGTTGAGACATAATTTCATGTAGGTTCACTAGTGTCCTTTTTTTTCCCGGTTTCTTGGCGTGTACTTTTGTGTTTGAAACTTCAGCATCAATATTAGGAAATTATAAAAATATAAATGAAATGTATATGACGTTGAAGCTGAATCTAATTATCTTACTCCATGAAAAAAAAAAAAAAAATTTCCACTTATTGACGTTAATATCTAAAAAGACATTATTGTTTCAATGCCATCAATCATCATTAGTTGAGTGCTGAAGCGAAGACGAATTACGACCATGCATATTGAGACAATACATTTTATATGAAATCATTATTATTATTATTATTATTATATTTATATATATATGAATGGTTAAAAACTACCATACCATGTACGTTACAGTCGCAGGGTGTGGACAATTCTGTCAAATCTTCATGGTGTCGACCTTTATGGCTTCATTGGGATTGTTTCTCTATCTCGGATTCCCATTCCAAGGAAAATTTCATATTTTATGTGTAAAACTTCCAAAAAAATGAATTTCCATTTTTTTTTGTCATAAAAAAACTGCTGTCTTTTAACCGAAAATCCTTCCCTCTAATTGAGTTATACATGATGATTCTCTCTATTCATTCTTTCTCGGATCTTCTAGCTATTTTAGCTACGTAGTCATTTAACTTATCGCATTTTGTATAATAGATAATTTTTTTGTTATTTTTTTATAAATAGCCTCATCAACTTATTTGAGGCACTCAATAATACAAAAAAACTCAAAATAGGCGGAAATGTTTTTAGGTATTTGTGTCTTTTTTAGTGCCGTAAATAAGTTGAGGTGATTATTTACAAAAAAATTACAAAAAGTTGACTATCTAACAATTCTTAAACTTTCGGTGGCTCATTTGACTAATTTTTTGTTCTTTCTTTCTACTAAAAAAAGATAAATATAAAAACTCTCTTGATACTTTTTGGGCAATATTCCATCTTATTTGTTTACAAGGCGGAACAAATAATGTTCTCTCTCTCTCTCTCTCTCTGCTCCTATTCGTTTCTCTATACTGTGCTATTAATCAAAAGGAAAAAAAAATAATAACTACATACAAGCCCATCTTAACATATACTAAGACATTTTAGAACTAGAACTCTCAGTAATCTTCTGGGACATAATGATCACTCACAAATCCATGGGACTATAAGCATCTTCGCCTTCAAAAAAGCCCGCTTGTTCTTGAAAGCATTTGCTTTCGAATAGAAACGGAGCGACGTCCTTGCTTCTCTGTGGCTTCTTGTCATTCATTTCAATCACAGAATTGATCTTTTCCGTGATGTTGGCTTCGACGATTTCACCCCCGGCATCACGAGACTGCAAACCAAGAAGAGATAAGCATTCCTGTTGGAAATGCGAGTCCTCGGAAGATAGTATTAGGCCCGAAATCGTTTTTGCAAGGTCCGGCGCGTAACTGCGAATCTGAAACACAAACGGAACACGAATTTTTAGACCACAAATACGTAATACACGAAAGAAACCAACTTGTCTGATCAAGTCTTCATAGAGTAATAAAGTGTTGAAAGTGAAACCTTGAGACAATGGGCACTTAAGAGAACACCAGAATGTTTGTCTCTCAGATCATCAAGTGCAAGTTTGACTGTTTTTTTTGTGAGATTGTGGTCAAGATGGGTCTTTCGCCTTGTTGATGGTCTCGTGGACTTGGCGTAAAGTCAAGGTACACATATATTCACGTGTATGAACTTCAATAAATAAAAGTATATTTTCCTAGAAAGAAATTTAGCATTTTATAGTTTAGGATATTGATCGTTGTTGTATAGATGGAGAACAATATCTATATGGGTATAAGCTGGGAAATTTTCCCACTCGATTAATACTTTATCGCCTCGAGTCTCGACGCTCGCCAAGGTCAACCCGTAGCTTTTCCAGTCCACACTTTTCAGTGCCTTGAGAGATGACTCTGTGATTGAAGATGGTAGGAAATCTCTGAAATGCAAAACCTGAAATGAGAAAGGAAACAAAAAAGATCACCACACTGATTGAGGACTTGTAACCCATGATTTCATAAGTTCGGTCTACTAAATTCTATTGCAGAGTACCTCGGTTTTGGCGCTGAATGCTTCGAAGCAAGAATTGTTTTGCTCTGATGTCTTGCTTACTATAATCACCACTTCCATAGCTAGTCCCGTACTCCTACGATTTGCACTAGAAAATGCCGTTCCACTTCCAACCTTGAGATATTCCCTAACAAGAAGTTTATCATATTCAACCTTAAAAAATGAACATCGAACATATAAGAGTCCCCTAATATTATTTTATGAACTTACAGACTTGGGAAACATGATTGGCATTGTTTGCTAATGGAATTTCCGTGCTTGAGAACATAGTCTTCGAGGCCTGACTTTAAACGCTCGAGATGTGAGGCTGAGAAAGGCAAGGGATTGCATTCATTTGCCAAAAAGAGGAACTCCTCTCTCGATCCTTCACGTTCAGCGACTAACTCAATAACAACGTTCTGATATTGAAAGAAAGACCAATGAGACAAGGGCTTAGTCTGTTGTTTATGGAATTACGCAATGATGTTCGTACACCTAGATATCAATATAAATTTGGAGAAATGGGTTTGTCTGATTTCTCTCGTTTCCGAAATATACTTTAACAGCAATACATAGTATTGAGGATAGTTAAAGTTGGACTTACAGGGATTTTTAGAATCAATATCTGCAAGACAATGGTAAAAGACATACATAATTAGTAAACAGGGAAATCCCATACTTTTTTTTCACAAAAAGGAAAAATAATTCTCAACCAAAGAAAAAAAAAACCAAAAAAAAATTCCATTCATGACCCATATATCATTGTACCACAACATCATTTCAAACAACATGACGATAATCCGAAACATAAAGATACTAGACCTTTTGAAAGAAGCGCTTAATCTCTCCAAATAAGACATCTGAAGATTCTGCAACGGAGAGGCATACCTCAGTCCCACTGCCCAAAAAAAAAGGTCCAAAATGTGAGCAGTAAATCATGTTAATAAACAACTCCAAAATCATTTACGAAATTCGCCACAAAAGCCTGAACCGATTTTACATGCCTGAATTTCGCTCCATTCTTGGACTTCGAAGCCAGCCTAGTCAACTTTCTAGTAGAACTACATTCTTTCAAATTCACCGAGTAACTAAATATCTCATCATCAAGCACACCTGAGGATCCGAAAATTTTAAATTGCTCATGAATTATATTCATAACACATTACTAACACCAAACAGCTCTGATTCAATCATATGAAAAAAATCCATCCAGTTACTTGATCAAGGTTCTAAACCACGTTTTTTTGGGGAAAACTAAACTAACTTGTTGTAGTGACGCAAAGCAATCCATCTACAAAATAAAAAAATAAAAACATCACAAAATCAGCAAAGATCGCAAGAAAAAGGAAGAATCGAAAGCTCAAAACCAATCAATCATGATTACTCACCCCAGTCTCGAGCTCTGAGATTTTCCGCTGAAACCTGCAAGTCTCGAAACTCCTCCGATGAGCTTCCGATCCCCGTGTCTGATACTGTGATTAGGTCATCGTGTATATAAATAATTCATCGATTACCCAAACGAGCACGAGAGAGAGAGAGAGAGAGAGAGAAAGAAAGAGAGAGAGGTATACTTGAAATTTGGAGGATCGGTGGATCGGAAGCGGAGGAGAGTCGGAGAACCACAGATAATCGGCAGATATCGTCGGAGACTCTACATCTCCGCCATGAAGATGAAATTATCTGCGATACTAAATCCATTAAAATAATTTGAATATTAATAATTTGTGTGTGTGTGTTTATAATTTGGATTCAGATTATGAGTTGTGAAGAAGATTGAAGCGGATTGAAATTTATCCCTTTGCAGAGGATACTACTTCCCGCGCTTTCTAGATTCAGGTCGTTCTGACTTCTGTTTGATAAACACTGTCGTTTTTACATTTTTAAAGCTTCTATTGTCAATGTCGTCTCTTTTCGGTTTGTCGTTTATATTCCATTGTCGTTTTTTTCATTTCGTCATTGTTTATTGTCGTTTACTTTCCATTGTCGTTTTTTGTTTGTCGTTTATATGTCACTGTCGTTTTTTACGGTTGTCGCTTACATTTCATTGTCGTTTTTTTATTTGTCGTTTACATGCCATTATCTTTTTTCGTTCGTCGTTTACATGCCATTGGTGCCTTTTTTTTTCTTTTTTTTTCCCCGTTTACTTGGGACATGAAATAAAAGCTTATCATTAAAAGTATTGATTTTACTTATATATTGGGGGAAATTCCATGGATAAAATAATGAAACTGTCTTCCTGAATGTTCATATTGGAGTCAACTTAAAGGTCTCAAAAGTCCTCTAGCCGCCTATCCATATTTTATTTAATATGGCACTCAAATGAAATATACATAAATACGAAAATTAGTTGACACGATTGATCATAATGAGGTTCTGGCTTATGCTGTTGACTTCATTAAAAAAGTAACACGTTTAGTTCGGTCGTATTCCATACTTCTAATATTCATCAATGTAACTTACAAAAGGAGCTAAATATTTTATAAATGAGTTGGTTCAACTTTCAAAATGCTAGTCTTCTGAGTTCTGACTCGTCGACCATGATTCATGACACACAATTCACTATGTAATTTTTAAGACCACCTACCTAATAAATTAATTGCAAACAATTGACCTGTCAATTCTTCGGTCAATAATTATAGTGTTATTGAGAGAATTTTTTTTTTTTTAAATGACGACAATGCATAGCGTATATATCTCATGAAGCTTACTCTTGTATTTCTACAACCATCAAATGTATTCATTTTAATTCTCCAAAATATGTGAAGTTTCGAATAGGCAGTGTCAGGTTTTTTTTTTATTTTTATTTTTATTTTTTAAACTATGAAGTAATCTCTTAATTTATTAGTTGATTTTTGTGTCGAAGCAATTAATTCAAACTATAATCTATTGGTGATAGTCTCATATGATTGGGATTTTTTTTTTTTTTTTTTTTTTGGCTGAGAAGCACGATTGACAAAAATTAGACTGGTCAAATTGTCTATTTGGGTCAACTTGTTCTTAAATAAAAGACACTTATTATTAACATATTCTGTGGCCGTTTAAAATTAACCTGATGCTAAATTTAAATAAAAAAATTAAAAAATAGCTAACTTAAACGTTTGACATTGCTAGATAACCAACGTTAGATAAATCTTAAGTAAATAACCACTTTGAGACATGAATCTTAGATAAATAGTCAACGTTTGATATATAAAAGTGGCTATTTATCTAAGATTTACGTTTGAAAATGGTTATTTATCTAAGATTTATAAAACATTGGCTATTTAGCAATATCAAATGTTTAAATTGACTATTTTCCTAATTGACCCGATTTAAATTGACATTTTAGTTTTGGTTAACTCAACTTACTCGAAAACAATAGAAAATCTAGAATATCTTCCACCCATAATTTTAAAATAAGGAAACCGAAGAGAAACAAAATTTGGCTCGCCCGTGCAATCAAGTCTAGTGATACTCGAAAAGCCCGTTCAGAGAATACACAAACATATTGAACGATGTGAGCGCCCAAAAACCATTCGAGAACTCGGGATTGGTCGAATAAACGATGTAACTCTTGTCGAAATCCCGGAATCTTCGCTGCTTCAACTGTCAACAGTAACCCCATCAACTGATACTTCTTAGACTGCAAAATATGAGTAAATAGTCATTATTTTATTATCACAAATCATACATTATTCAGAGTGAATAACATTCTGAAACGATTCAGAGTAGCTTCGGACACAAGTTACCTATTATTGATAACTCCTCTCCTAACCCTAATGACCCACCCTATATTTACTTGGAATGAAAACAACAATTTATAACGATGAATATATAGCTACACATTATACTCACCTCATGAGGCTTAAAATAATAATAAAATCTACTTTCTTACTATTTAAGTTATATAGTATATATAATATCTTTAAACATACACAATAGCTTATATACATTTCATAATAAAAGAAGGGAAAAAAAAGGCTAATACATATTGTGGTAATCCATATAGCAAAATAGCTAATACATATCTCTCTTACTAAAAGAAAGAAAAAAGGTAATGCATATCTCTTAATATAAGTTAATAAATCATGTTTATTTTATTCCACTCACATTTGGATTAATATCCAAAAGGCATGTATTATTATAGATAGGAATTTGGAATTTGGAATTTGGATCTCACCACCGTCCATTAAAAAATTCGGTGGTGTATGTATGTGTATATAAATTATAAAGAATGAAAATCAATTAATCCATTAAAAACCGTGGAATGAAACCAAAATAAGAATCGTTGCAGTAGAGGAAAGTCAATTAAAAGAAAAAATTAGTGGAAAGTCCATCCAATGTCATGGTCCGGTCAACAATAAGCAACTAAATGTTGTAGTTATTTTTATTATCATAATAAAATATGACAGGATACAAAAATTCATACAATGACGAATCAAACAGATAGCTTTCGATGAAAAAAAAAATTGTTAAAAAAACGTTTTATTTTTATTTTTTTATGGATAGAGTTGATACGTTATTACAAGCACCCAGATTAATTTCTTAAGATGTATAATATACATACAAACATAAAAATATTGAAATCTTAGAAATTAGAATGTCGTGTAATTCACACACCCACGTTTTCTTTTTTAAACATTACATGATGGCTTTCATGGTTTGTAAATTTGTTAAGAGATAAACAACAATTATATAGGAAATTATTATTATTAACCACGAATTGCCGTTTCAAGAAATAACTCGACCAAATTATTAACAACAAAATAAAACCTTAATTTCGCCAAAAAGACAATATAGCAGAGAAAGTACAGATAAATATTCGTTTTATAACACAGAAAAAATGAACAGTCACACACACGCGCGTTAGCGTCCAGATCAACCTTTACGTTTCCTCTCTCTTGTGGATTTTTTTTTCCTTATTAATTTTGTTTGACAAATTAAGAAGAAAGTCTATCTATTGGTCGGAGTTAGCCCGGTGAGCGATTTAGGTTGTATTTATAAGTTATAACTAATATATATTCTCACTAATAATCTTACAAAAGAATACAAAGAGAGAGAGAGAATGGATCAGCGAAACCTCGAAATCCATGGAAATCCGAATACAAAAGAACACGTTTCTCATTTGGCTCTGGATATCGGAGGTATGTTCAATTCCCGTTTTTATTTTCGTTAATTGGTTTCAAATTCAATCAACTGCAATATTTCTTCTGCTTAGTGGAAAAGGTTTGGACTGATTTTATTTTTTATTTTTTTTGGGGTCAGGGTCTTTGATAAAGCTGGTTTATTTCGCGAGAAAAGAGGAATTCAGAGTCGATGATAACGAGGAAAAGAATTCAAAGGACACACTGTTGGTCTCTAATGGCGGTCATGTTCTTGAGGGAAAGCTTCGTTTCGCCAAATTCGAAACAAGCAAAATCGATGATTGCTTGGAGTATATACATCGCAATCTCCTTCACCTCGATGGTACGTCAGATTTTTATTTTTTATTTGACTGTAATTATTGAGTGCTCTACAAGCTAAGAACACTTTGTTTTTAACAGTAAATATGATATAGCTTGGTTTCATGTATTTTTATTTATTTATTCGTGAAATCACGCCTCGAATGAGATTCATTTCGAGCCTTGATGTTTTAGTTTGTTTGGAAATGGAAATGAGTTTGGCCTAACTCAGTTCAACTAAATATTGTTCATTGTAAGTTATTGGTAGAAATAACTTTTTTTTAGTCATGTGCTTATCTGGTTTTAGATAATTGCAGGCTTCAGGAATCGGGGATCGCCGAGCAGTGAAATGTGTATTGTCAAGGTATAAATCGTGTGTGTGTGTGTATACATATTGTCATATAAAAGAAAATTATAAAGGGGTAAATTTGATTAAACTTGGATTGTTTATTTATATGAGAAAAGGCCACGGGCGGTGGGGCGTACAAATACGCGGATCTCTTCAAAGAGAAGTTTGGGGTTTCACTCGACAAAGAAGACGAAATGGACTCTCTTGTGGCCGGGGCTAATTTTCTGCTAAAGGTGTGATCTTTTTTCATCACTCTAAAAGCCATTGCTCTTCTTTCCTTGATTTTCGAAGATGTTCGATAACAATGGTTGTGTTTTGGCTCCCGGGCAGGGTGTTCATGAAGAAGCGTTCACATACGTAGACGATCGCAAGGACTTCGTGAAGATCGACCACGATGATTTGTACCCGTATCTACTTGTCAATGTTGGCTCTGGCGTGAGTATGATCAAGGTATGTTTATAAATATTTGGAGATTTAAGGTATTTTTTTTTCGGTCTTGGATTAATCTAGAGCTTATTTATAGGTTGACGGGGTCGGAAAATTCGAGCGGGTTAGTGGGACCAATGTTGGTGGTGGTACCTTTTGGGGTTTAGGAAGGCTTTTGACCAAGTGCAAAAGGCAAGATATTTTTTTATTTTTTATTTTTATTTGTTTTTATTTTTGAGAATAGTCTTTAATTTTGGTCATTAACGATCTCAGTTTCGACGAGTTGCTCGAGCTAAGCCGAAAAGGAAACAACAGAGTTATTGACATGCTTGTCGGGGACATCTATGGCGGAATGGACTACGCCAAGGTATTAATGTTATACAAAATTGTTTATATTTCTAGTTATTTATTTATTTATTGTTTATCTTACATTATCTTTTTAAATTGCTGTCGCAGATCGGTCTTTCGTCAACAACTATTGCTTCTAGCTTTGGAAAGGCGATTTCCGAAAATAAGAAGGTTGACGATTACAACCCCGAAGACATTGCTCGGTCCCTCTTGAGAATGATCTCAAACAATATAGGACAGGTCAGCTATCCTCGATCGGCATTTCGCAGAGAAATCGAAACAGCCTCTTAATAATATATACGTTCTTTTCAGATTGCGTATTTGAACGCACTCCGATTCGGGCTAAAGAGAATATTTTTCGGAGGATTTTTCATCCGCGGCCATGCTTACACCATGGACACGATATCCGTCGCCGTTAATTACTGGTAACTCTCATGGAATGATATTGCATAACTGTCCTTTTCTGAAAAAAAAAAAAAAAAAAAAAATAGCCATTGAAACTAATTGATTTGCAAAACATTCTTTAATTATAGAGCTATTTTGCAAATCCATTTGTTTCAAATTTCAATTGGCTATTTAGCTAAAAAAAAAAAACGTTTTATTGGTCTTATTTAGGTCGAAAGGCGAGGCTAAAGCTTTGTTCCTGAGACACGAAGGGTTTCTCGGGGCATTAGGTGCGTTCGCGAGCTACGAAAAGCAAGGCTCGGACGACTCGATCGTACGTCAGTTGATCCAACGGTCCACGATGACCGCCTCTTCCCACAAGGGCTACAAGATTCACAGCCCATTGAACGGGGAACGGAACGACAACGAGAGTATAGAATGTAGTGTTTATGTTTCTTAGTTACCCATTATAATTATCATTATTATTATACACACACAGATTCTTTTAGGAGAGGCAATTCTCTGTTGCCTGTGAAGTCCAAAAGAATCCAGGCAGTCTCTGGTTAATTTATGAAGTGTAGCATAGTTATAGAGTTAAAGGGAAAAACAAATAAAAGGAGGGAAAAATAAAATAAAAAGAAATAATTGATGTTTTATTGCTTGCTTGTAGTTGTAATTTACACCAACGTTGTGAGCTTTGTTGATTCAAATATTAGACTGTTAAACTTGATTTCTGGTTTCTGATCTCACATGATTCTACATGATTCGAATAATATTCTACAGGGGACGAGACAATTTTTATTACTGTAAACTTTCCTCATCAAACATATAGCACAACATTTTATCAGAACTCAATGAAACAAAAAGAGAACGCTAAAAAAATAGGGAAAATGTTCTAATACATACAATTTTATTAATGTACAAAAAAAAAAAACTCGGAAGAAGAAAAACTAATGACAAAACAATTGGCTATTTCTTCGCTAGTCTTCTTCGCAAAGCCCATCGTCTCTTGATGTCAGTTATACCATCGATTTCGTCAAGAATATCTCGAGACGATTCGATCGATGCATCGGAGTTTTCGAGTTCCGAGTCACCCCGAATCCTGGCAGCCTCGGATCGCAGATCGTTGATGAGCATCTCGGTGGTTCTCGATGTGATGCCTCTGAGATACCATGAGATCGGCGGCGGAGGAACAATGGCCGGTTGAATGAGCTGGTCTAGTCTCACTCTGGACCCGAGCCTTCCTTTCCCAGCCGTGCACGAGCAATACTCCGACCAAGTCTTTGGCTTGAAGGGAAAGCAAATCTTCTCGTCCACGAACAAAGGCTCAACTCTCCAACACCCTTCGAATTTCTTCATAAAACCCGTCTCCACTTGGTTGAATTTCATCTGTAAAAAATAAAATAAAAAGGGATTCGGATGATCTGGTCCGGCTTTGGGAGATTGAAAATATCGAGACATTTTCGATTTTGAGATCCCGTGTGCACGGTCCGGTCCAGAGAATTTTGAACGGTTTTAAAATATTGAGACCGGACCAAAACAAACAAGAAAATAAGCAAAACCGTGTTATTCTGATTTGGTCCGCTTTTTAGACCCTTTTTTTAACACTTTTAACTTCACAAATCTAACTATAAAAAATGGTTACGAAATATTCAATTATTCCAAGTCGTAACGATATCAATTAACATGTTTAGCTTAAACTTATTACGTTCAACTCAAAATATTGAGTTTATATGCCTAAAAGTAAAAAAAATTAAAAACTTGATTGGTCTAAATCGTGGGTTTAATATTTGGAACCAGACTGGACTGCTTGAGACCGGTTTAAGCTAATAGTACAAGTGTCCAAATCGGCAATTTAATAAATCGGTGATCTGGTCTGGTTTACGGATTATTTCTTTTTCCGGGTTTTTTTTTTGCAAACAAACGACAGTAATTCAGTAGAATCTTTGTGTTCTTACCGAGTAATCTTCTCTATTTTGGTCAACCACGACATGGACCGCGATCGTCCCCGACCACCACAGAAATTTCCATATAGCCGCTTGCTCGAGATCGACCACTTGTCTGTGACCCTCGTCAACCAAAACTCTTCTCGACATCACTTCCTAGAGAAGATCGAACGAACGATCGATCGATTGAATTCAATTCGTTAACACACAAGAACGGTTCATAAACGAAAAAAAAAAAAAAAACTCTTTTCTTAAACTGACCTTGATGTTCTTGAAAACCTTCTTGTTGTCGGGATCGATCACTATATTGTACACGGCGTCCGGAGGTAGACCGACACTAACATCGACGCCGAGATTACAAAGCGACCCTTTCGGTACACTGACCTGAGAAGACGAATCAGAAATCGGAAATCATTTTTTACGACTCTAAATCATACATGATTAGTTTTCAACGGTTTAAAGAAATACTTGACAGGTTTAAGATCGGTTTTGATTCAAATAAAAATTATTTCTTTTAAACATAGCTTGCGAAGATCAATTCTCCTAAAGCTTAAACATAAACATGCCAATAATTAACATATTCACAAACTATTAAGCTTAAAAGCCTTAAATTTAAAATATGTAGATTTTTAAAACCACTCCGGTACAGTCTAACTTTACGATATATCACAAAAACGCATTCTTGGCCATAATATCTTAAGGGCAATCTGATATCACAAGAAGCAATGTTTCTTACAAATTCATCAAGTAATGATCAAGAGAAATTAAAACTATTTTTACTCAACTACATTACAGATTATACTTAATACTATCATTACCACCAAACAGTCATAATGAAGGGAAATTTCATTTCATAAGGAAGCTATGTTTCTTACAAAAAGTCACACTTGACATATATAATCTGAACCCCCCCAAAAAAAAAAAAAAAGAGCCAATAATATATCTTAAAAGCTTATTACTTTTACCTTAACTTCAGGAGGTTCATCAACCCATGAAGGGTTCTCTCTCCAAGCTTGAAGTTGCTTCTTAAGATCATCATCCGAAAACTTTAATTCCCCTTTTGACCTTCTTAGGTCAGAGTTCATTGAATTTCTCCCATCAAATTTTGCAAACACCTTAAGCCGAGACTGAGACATAAATTATCACGAATTAGGAAAAAAAAAAAAAAAAAAAAAACTCTCTCTCAGTCACAAGGCTTATCTTATAAAAATTTACTCACCTTCATACAAATTTGAAGTTGAGCCAAAAAGTTTGGAACCACCGAATTAAATTTATTGAACCCACGCTTTCCCTCTCCATCTTGAATCTTAGCCATTTACACTGCCAAAAAGACAAAAAAAAATTCTAAACTTTAATACACTCTTTGGCTAAACAATTAAGAAATATGAAATAGATTTAAACTCACGAAGATGATTTATTATGAAAAAAGAAGGAGGAATATTCATTCCAGATTTCCACTACGTTTTTTTTTTTTTTTTTTTGGGGGAAGAAGCTTATGCGAGACTCGCTAAAGGAGCAAGAAATGTTTGTTTGAGCGCTTCCAAACTGTCACGTGAGACACGTGGCCTATTATGCAAGGTCGATAAAAGATTACATACTGACCGTTGGATTTGAGAACGGCTTGATCCAACGGCGATAGAGGAGGATCTAAGAAACCCATCAACGACAAACGACTATTGGAATGAGAATGTTGGTGTAGGCTTGAGATTTATGGGTTTAAAGCCCAAAAATTAGTCTCATTGTATTGTCGATTATGCGTTTTCGAGCTTCTATTCGAGATTATGCTTTTTATGTTTGGAGTGCAGATTGTAAAATTTGAAAGAAAAAGTGAGAACAACTCAAAATTAGTGAAGAAAAAAATTTAGGATAAAAAAAGAAAAAGATTATTATATATAAAATCGACAATGAGACTATTTAAGCCCAAAAATAGTTTCATTGGGATTATGTGTTTTCGAGATTATGTTTATGTTGGGAATTCGGATTGTGAAAATTTGAAATAAAAAGTGAGAAAAACTCAAAATTAATGGAGAAAAAAATTTGAGAGAAGAGAAGGAAAAAATTATTATATATAAAAAATAAAACAAAACGAAAAGAGTAAAAGCGAAACACGTCGTGTTTCAAGGTATCACATGTACGAGTTTAAATAAATTTGTTTTGTTTTCCGCAATATGAAAATATAATTTCACGTATAGTTATATCTTCCCTCAAATTTCTTCAATACAAACAATATGCCGAAAACAAATGGATTTTCATTTTCTTCTCGACTTATTTATCAGAGTCCAAACAAATCCAAAGTAAGAATTTGACTTGAGTGGCTAGTGGTCGAAGATTTTGGAGGTCGATGGATTCAAATGGTTCGGGTATAGCTGAGCATTGGTGTCGCGACTACAACGGTTACAGTCAGGCCGGCCCAAACTATTATGTGACCTTAACAAGAGTAAAACAATTAGGACTTTTTAAACATATATTAAAGATAAATTAGATATAGTAGTTTATTTTTCTAAAAATTTAAAGTATTTTTTCTTAAAATTTGAGGCTCTTTTTTTTTTTTTTGCCTTTTTTTCACAAAAAAAATTGGGGCCTTAGGCTATTGCTTAAGTGATTCGAGATATTCGTCAGATTTTGTGGTGGTCTTTTTGTGACTTTTTTCAACTTATTTGTAGCTTCTTCTTCGCATGAAGTAGAACCCTTATTTCATTTTTTCAACTTGCATCCGTATTTGTCTATAATTTTGTTGTTGTCTATAAGGATTTGACTTGAGATTAAGTCTATAAATTGAGACTATCAAAGTCTGCGTTAGTGGCCTCTTGTAATGAATTTTTATGATTTAAAAAAATGTTTCTTAAAAATTAAAAATTATCGTATTCATTAGACTGCAAAGCAGCAGAAGACTAGTTGGGCTAATTTTATTGGTGGACCGTTCATAGTTTAATACATTTATACAATTAACTACAAAGCCAAAGAATAGAAAAATAGAAACCAAATTACCCCTTAACACAAAGCAAAATAAAAACAAAAACAAAAGCGTATTAACACAAAGTAAAATAAAAAACAAAACAATAGCGTATTATAAGTTTTTAAATGATTTAAAGTCCATGACCTTCACTTGACTTTACGAAAGTTTATTTTTCAATATGATGTAATCATAGCATATTTTACATAGAGTAGAAAACGAGCACAAAAAAAAAATAAAAAATAAAAAAAATAAAATTCAACAACGATTATTCACACATATATTTCGGTACGAAAATTTGTAATTACTAGCATTTATTTATGCCTTCTCTAAACTCTTCAAGTGCTCTTGCGAGAAGGGATAAGCCTTTGCCCCGTGGGTCGTTATGGCCCGACGGGCCTCCATGTTGACTGTCCGTCCATTTGGCCCAATGGCAACGGCCGAAGGAATTCCGGGAATCTTGAACCTCCGATCCAGAAGCATTTTTCTCGGGTCGCCGAAGGGTAAGGCTAGCCAAGGCATGCTCTTGAAAAACTTGTCAAACGACGACTTGTCACGGTCGTTCGAGACAAAGATCACCTCGAACGACGTGTCATCTTTTGATTTGATATCGTGGTACGCTTTGATTAGCTTGGGTAAGAACGCGTGGCACAGTGGGCACCAATGGGCCGAGAAGTAGAGGATAATGTTCTTCCCTACTAGATCCGATATCGGCACCTATTAATTAATCAATAAAAATTAAAAAAAATTGTGAACGTGCATGGTGACTTATTGCATACGTGAAAATAGGTCATTAGGAAGAAAATATGACGAGGTTGACCGGCCGATTTTTATTTAGTTAGGCAAGTATTATTCTTATTCAATCAATTATTAAGTTAATTCAATTGAGGTGGAATATGATTCTTCGATAATGGAACCATCATAAAATGGACCGCCATAATTCAAGAGTTTGCACTTAAATAAATAAAATCTAGCCGGCGACAAAAAAGAATTAAAAAAAAAGTAGGAACTTATAAAAGTTATTTAAAAAAACAAAGTAGCTCAAATAGAGATGATTAAGACATCGCTTAATTTTAGTACTATAGACATCATTTTCAAAATAGCCACACTTCTCCAGTTTTTAGATTTGGCGGCTTAGGGTATTTTATTTACAATTATATCCTAATAGCAATAGTTTCTTAAAGTTAAAGAGAAGTTATTCAATTAAGGATTTTTAGAAAGAGCTCATGTTTAAGTTTCACATAGCTAAAAAAATAAAAGAGAGTAGAAATTGTACCTTGGAACCATCTTTTGCAATGACGAAATCTTTGTCGCCGGAGACCAAAAGCGACTCTAACGTTTGTGCTTCTTGTTTCGCCTTCTCAATCTCTAGAACCTTAGACGGTGTAAAAGGGTAAGCTTCGATGCCATGGTCTTCAACAAGCTCAACGACATTGAGGTTCAGAGTTTTCCCATCTTGACCTATCGCGACCAGCGTCGGGAGCGTCTTGAGGCCGAAGTAACGCACGAGCTTTTGACACCTCTTGTCCTTGTACGGAAAAAAAAGCCACGGCATGGCTTCGAGTCCTAGTTTAAATGTATCCTCGTCTTGATGGTCTAGGGATATCAAGACGACCTCAAATTCATGTCCCTTCTCCTTGAGTTCATTGTATACTTTTGTGAGGGTTTGAGTGAATTCGGTGCACAAACTACGAGAGTTCATTGAAAAATAAAGGCCGATTATTTTTCCTTCGAGCTCGGAGACAGGAATCTATAGGAAAAAAAAAGCCAAAGATTTCATGTAAAAAAAGTACACTTTTAGCATGACCAACTAGGAGCTAAGTTTTTGTTAAAACTCCCTTGAAAAATATATGAATTATCTTATGTAAAAAAAAGTTACGAATTATTATTATTCAACTTACATTTTCTGTATTAAACTAATTCATTACATAAAATATAATTAAATTATTGAATCTGGAGACATTTTAGTCATTTTATAATGATTATTTTTACAAACTTAAAACCTGAATGTCGCTTTAATTAAAAAAAAAATCATAATTAATATTAAGTCTAACTTCAAAAACTCCAAGTTGTTGTTGTTGTTTTTTTCATTTTTTTTTTCAAATTAACCATAAGATATGTAAGAATCTTAACCTTATCAATCCAAAGCTCATAAAAAAATTCATATTAAGGAAAAAAAAAAAAAAGAACCTTATTTCCATCATTTGAAATCAAATAGTCTAGATCACCATAGACCAAGATAGACCTCAAGGATTGGTTCATCTTAGCCTCTTTTTCTTCCTCAACCAAGGCCTCGATTTTCTCGAGGCTAAACGGATATCCACCGACCCCGTATTCCCTCACGAATCTCGTCCCGTGGCTCGTCGAAACCTTCCCGTCCGCGTCGAGAATCACGAGGCTCGGAATTCCCCGAATCTCGAACAACTCGGTCAAACACTTCCTCGTGTTCGAGTCGGAGAAAGGCACGGCGAGCCAAGGCATCCCCGAGAAGTATCCGGAAAACGACGCGTCGTTTCTGTCGGACGACACGAAAACGATCTCAAACCCTTCTTGGCCTATCTTCGACGATGACGTCATCACTTCTCGGTAGAGCTCGACTAGGGTCGGAGTGAACCGTCTACACGGACCGCACCACGACCCGGAAAAATACAACCCAACAATCTTTCCACTCAAATTGCTGATATTGACCTTAATTAAGAAGAAGAGAGCGATTTATAATATCAAGTGTCTTTTTTTTTTCTTTTTTTTTATGTCAAACGTATTTATTTTGTGTACCTTCTCACCATTGTTGCGGACGAGGAAGTCTCTCTCTTGCGACGATAGGATTTGTTTGAGATTGTGAGTCACGTTGATACCGTTAGCCATGCCGTTGCTTAGCCAGCAAGTCACTATCTTCAACGAGTCTCTTCGAGTTGTTTCTTCTTTGAAGATCGTATTTAGTCGATTATGACTGATTATGTATAGACTATAGAGAGAGATATTAATGGCTTATACTAAATAATCCGTACTTGTATATGTGTATCATCATCATCATTCACGGCTCAATATTATTTTGCCCTTTTGACAAAGGAAAGAATAAGTTAGGAGCTATATTAGTCTAATAATTAATAATATGTTTTGTCTGGCCTATTGTCATTCGGAGAGACGTTTTGATAAAACAGGTACGCAATTCACTTCCCAAAAAAAAAGGCAGGCAAAGAAAAGGTTAAATGAACCATCGTTATTCGATTTTAATATATATATATATATATATATATATATATATATATATATATATATATATATATTTACAAGTTGAAATTGTAATGGTCAAGTGTGCACGCCTATTATATGATTTTTTTTTTTTTTAGATTTATTAGTATCTAGCCTCTATTAAGATGGGAGATTAAAATAGTAGTCAAACTATCAATTTATTTTAAAAGATAACCAACATTGATTAAAGTCCCAAAAATATCATTCTCTCCCACACTTAAACACCCAAACACCACACTACAATCTTCCTCTCCGATCCACCGGATCTTCGCCGGAGACTCGCCGTCGCCGACGACGAAGAAAGAGCTTCGGACTCGATCGCTACCGCATCGTGTCCCTTCCGGAGAAGCTCGCACCGGTTCTCCTCACCGGTGATTCCAAGGTTGATTCTGACGTGGCTGTCACTCGGGTCGCCAAATTCCAGGTTAAATCGCATGTCGAACTCGAGGGTGGCAGAGGCGGGGCTGGCGCACGCGGCGGTGGAGGTGCGATTTCAGATCCTAGGGTTTTTCGTTCGACAATTAATCGGACTAACTGTCACATTTAATCTGATTAACGGTCACAGTTAACCTGATTAACTGTCTGTCACAAAGGCCAATCATGGTACGAAATTGTGATTTTTAGGCTATGCGATTTTTCTCATTGATCCTTTCAACGCATGCTCGAAAAACTAAGGTTGTGCTCGACCTCAGTTGGACTCCTCGTCTGATGAGTTGAGTCGCCGATGCAGGATGGAGACGCGTGATGAGACTAGTCTCCAAGTGAGAGATTGTTAGTGGTGGAGCCTAATTTGAGGAATTGGAAAAAGTCCTACATCGTTTAGGGAGAGTAACTTTGTACAATTCCTTAGTATATATAAAGGATGCTATGTGTTGTATTCTTTGTACCTTAAAAATACAAGAAACACTTGTACTTGTAAACAACTCCCCATTTGGGTTTATAGCTTTGCAGCGGCAAAGTGGATGTAGCTTTCTCATTGAAAGTGAACCACTATGAATCTTTTGTGTCCCTTCTTTTATTTTGTTTTTTGTTTGTTTTCTGGAGAGAATGGTTTGACGAAGTAAACCCAACAATTGTTTGGGCGAAGTGACGAACTAAATCCAACGACGTTTGGACGAAGTGACGAGGTCAATCCTAACAGGGCTGCTGCCGGAGAGGGCGGGGCCGCTGCCGGAGAGGAGAACGGCGGTAACGGCGGCGATGAAAATGAAGAGGGTGGCGTACCACCCGTCGCAGTATTGGCCGTGGAGGGGTTCCAATGCCCTTTGTTAGTGGTGGAGCCTAATTTGAGGAATTGGAAAAAGTCCCACATCGTTTAGGGAAAGTAACTTTGTACAATTCCTTAGCATATATAAAGGATACTATGTGTTGTATTCTTTGTACCTTAAAAACAGTAAACACTTGTACTTATAAACAACTCCCCAATTGGGTTTATAGTTTTGCAGCGGCTATAAGTCAATCCTAACACCCTTTCCCTCAATGCAACGGAAAGACGTTTAGGTTCAGGAGGGGCTATATACTCCACCGTTTGGATCACCACAGAAACGAGTCCAAGAGGAATTCAGTCTGTCCAGGGTGCGATAAACCCCTCACCCCAGACAGTTTTCCTGACCACACATGTTGATGATGGAAAAGATCCAGGAAGAGGAAAAATGACTCTGAACACTCATGACAATTGATAAAATAGATTCTCTTGAAAATCATATTGATACTTTCGATATATAGTTGCATGAAGTAAATTGGTGAAACCATGTAGCTAGACGAGATCTTTTTCCTTTTAAGAAACATCTTTTAAACAAAGTCAATAAAAGTTTATTTTCGGTAAAAATATTTCGATTCAACATGGAAGTCGAATTCAATTAATCTTTGTGTCCACGACAAAATAAAATAATAAGAGGTTAGTCAACATATATGTATATATAATTTCATTCCAAAAAATACATATAATCAACTGAAATATAGAAGGAAAAGAAAATATTAAGAGTCAATCCTATGCTACTCCTAATGTTATTACTATCTCTTACCGTGAAGATGAGCCCAAATACCAAAACAAGGCATTAAAATACGAGTTTAGTATGAATCTGGTTCGGGAATTCTTTGGCCATTGCTTTTGTTTTCTTTCCGAACACTCAATCATATGAATATGCACTGAAATAAATGGCGTTACTTGATTTTCTTCCCACTGAAGAGCCTTTGAGAGTCTGAGTTTCCATTGAATGAGTTTCTAAAATTCTTATAATGGCTTGATTATCAATGTAAGATTATAGGGATGAAAGGAACATAGTTTTCTATATCTTTTACTATGTCTCAATTTATTTAAAATAATTGAGAAGTAAGAAACTGTTACCAACCATATTGAAAAGAACAGTTCCATAAGATCGCCCGTCGGAAGGTTTGGGAATATTTAGAGGAATGTTGCTACCGGGAGCGCGAGTTCAAGACTGAGGAGCTATGGAGATTAGGTAATTTAGGTTGATAAGTTGTTGATCAATGTCCATTTTTTCTCCAGCTCTATTGTGTTGAATGTTTTTTTTTTTTTGTATAATAGTGTATAGTTCCCTTCAAATATAGGTAATGATGATTGTGTGTGTATATAGATGTGAATCATAAAATCTTAGAGATACGTTGTTTATTCTTCTCCTACTTAATTATTATGAATGCTCCAGTTTTTCCTAGTGCACCACCACTGGAAATTAGTTATGAATGTCAAACATGTACAGTTGAAGATGAAGCACCTGCAGTTCAAGAAGAAGAAAAAGAAGATGACCCAGATGCGGTAGAAGAGCAAGATGTTGAAGCACCTGCAGTTCAAGAAGAAGAAGAAGAAGAAGACAACCCAGATGCGGTAGACGAAACAACTGCTGAAGAAGATGAAGCAATAGTTGATGAAGAAGACGGCGACGACGCTGATGAAGAAGATGAAGCAATATATGATGAAGAAGATGAGAGATTTGCTGTTGAAGATGAAACAGATGCAATACAAGATAGCGGGTATGAGCTGAGTGAGGATGATGTTCACGTCGATGGTGATATCGTAGACGTTGGTTTGAGGAAGCTTCAGAAGAAAGGAAAGGCCGTAGTTAGTGACGAAGAAGGCTTACTGGAATCTGGTAGTGAGTATGGCGATGAATGCGACATTGGTGGTAGGCATAGCTCATCTTCAAGTGAGACAGAAGAAGTGACAAAAAAGAGAGCCGGTACATCGACAAAGGGCCAGAATCCGAAAAAGAAGTTGCCAACATTTCGGGAATTCAATGTTGAGATAGATATGAGAAATCCAACTCTGAAGTTGGGTTTAGTATTTCCCAGTCCAAAGGTTTTTAGAGAAGCAGTGAGAGAATATGCCATAGCTGCTGGGAAATAAATTTTCTTTAAGAAAAATGACTCAACCAGGGTTCGAGCCGACTGTAAGGATTCGAAATGTAAGTGGGTTTGCTATGCATCGTACCTTGGAAAGACAAACTCATTTGTGATCAAGACATATCAGCCGGAGCACACATGTGCGAGGACGAACAAGAATAAGTTTGCTACTTCCAAGTGGCTGGCGAACAAATATATACAGTATTTTAAAGACAGTGATTCCTGGTCGGCACCACAGTTCATGAATAAAGTCCAAAACAACTATATTTTGGACTGTTCGTATATGAAGGCGTATAGGGCAAGGAAGTTTGCTGAGAAAGTCATAGAAGGGTCCTATAAGGAACAATACAGTGCTTTGTGGAGTTATGGAGCTGAAATAAAGCGAACAAATCCTGGATCGACGGTTGAGTTTGAGTGCGATCATGATTCGGAAGGCAAACCAATCTTCAAGCGAATGTACATTTGCTATGCCGGGTGTAAGGAAGGTTTCCGATCGTGTAGGCCGCTCATAGGTCTATATGGGTGTCATATTAAGGGACATCACACGGGGCAGCTACTTAGTGCAATTGGTATAGACGCAAATAACAGCATGTTCCCGGTTGCCTTTGCTGTGGTTGAGTCCAAGGGAAAAGCATCGTGGTCATGGTTTTTGAATATTCTGAGAGAGGATATCAGTATTAGGAATGGATTGCATTGGACGTTTATCACGGACAAACAAAAAGGCCTTAAAGAAGCTTTGAACGGACTTTGGGACGAAGGATCAGAGCCGGCTGAGCATAGGCATTGCGCAAGACATCTTCAAAGCAACTTTACAAAGGTAAAAAATCTGTGATGGTAAAAAGATCTGCAATTTAATCATTTTAATATAAACTAGTAATTACATGACTTTTTTCTTTGTCTAAAATTAAATATATATATATATATATATATATATATATATATATATATATATATATGGAAATAATATTCCATGAAGAATAATGCATACAACCTGCCTAATAGTGGGATTAAAATGGAAAAAGAGACTAAGCGTCCAAATGGAAATTTTAGATTTTAGTAGCAAGTTGAAAAATAGAAGTCACGCTTGGTTTAAAGGTGGTGATAGAAGAAATAGCCTTGGTTAGATTGTTGTCCAACATGTTAACTTTGAATTTGCTAAGTACGTGTTGACTGATAGAATGTTGAGTAGATTTACAGAAACAACTAATGTGGAATAATAAATGAGTAGTGAAGCAAGAGATAAAATACATAGAGAATAGTAATCAGTGATGAACATCTAATTCCAGAATGTCAATGTGATCATTACATAAGACAGTTTTGTGATCTGAAATGGGTAGTAGAAATTAGAGTCACTTTATTTATTTTCGTTGATACAGTATCCATCTGGGTCCATATTCCATGAAGAATAATGCATACAACTTGCCTGCTAGTGAGGTTTACTAAAACTTAAACCAATATTTTTATACTATATTTCTCTCTTTCACTCTTTCATTATGAGTTCATACAGGTCTTCAAAAGACAGTTTATGAAGGTGACAATGATGGCAGCTGCTCAAGCATACTCAACTCATGGTTTTCAGACTAACATGGACTTCATAAAAGCCGAGGACGAGAAGGCGTATGAGTGGTTAATGGAGAAGGAGCCTCAACACTGGGCTAGATGCAACTTCCGAACTGCTATCAAGTGTGACATCCTCCTCAATAATCTGTGTGAATGTTTCAATGGAACACGAGCTATTCTGCTAGCTAGACAAAAGCCTATATTGTCTATGCTAGAAAGGATAAGAATGTACATCTTGCAACGATTCACAAAACAAAGACTTGCAGTGGATAGATGGCATGGTGATATAGGGCCAAGGATCTCAGAAATTCTTGAGAAGAACAAACTGAAGAGCGCTGAAAACATTGCAAAGTGGGCCGGTGATTCAGATTACCAGGTGACTAACATGTACGGGTCGATGTACGCGGTTAATCTCAGTGACAAGACTTGTTCTTGCAAACGATGGAACCTTTCAGGTATTAACAACTCTTTGTAATGTACATAGCTAACAAACAATACTTTATGTCTCTCTAACAATACAATTGTGTCAGGTATTCCGTGTTCGCATGCTATAAACTGCATCTGGCAAAGGCAAGAAGACCCTGTTCAATATGTCAGTGAGTGGTAGTACAAGCATGTGTATGTTGCTACTTACAAACACAAAATAAACCCACTGAACCCGATTAAACAATGGCCCAAGACCGGACTTCAACCAATGGAAATGCCATCAGACAGAGCAGAGCCTGGAAGGCCCAAAAAAGTTAGAAGAGTCGAACACGACGAAGTTATTCGACCGGGAGCAACCAGGATGTCAAGAAGATTTGTTATTACAAAATGTTCAAAATGTGGCGAAGAGGGACACAACATCAAGACTTGTTTTAGAAGGAAGCAAGCAGAAATGGTTAGTTTTTAATTTCTTGGGCTCATAATTTATTTACTGTAATTAGAGATCTTGTTAACTTTTAACTAAATACATGTGTCTATAATCAGCGCAAAGAAAGGGCAACTTCGCGCAAAAAGAAACAGTCAACTCCTCAAATAGGAAGTCAACCACGTCGTCACCAAGCCACTCGTGAACGAAGTCAGCAACCAGCAAGTCAGTCCAATCCAGCAAGTCAGCAACCACGGGTAAAAATTGTTACTCATAACTCAATTTCAAGCTTTTTTGTATACCTTACAGTAGTCTAAAGTATTCTGAATTTTGTGTTGTAAAGGAGTCCGAGACTCATGGCCGCGAGTAGTCCGAGAAGGTGCCAATCAGGACTTCAACCTAGGGGTTTATTTAACAAGTGAATTGTCTAGGTTGTTTTTGTGGAACATTGTGAAAGGACCATGTTGGTAATAGGCTGGTTTTGGTAACAATTTTTGGGACAGATTATGTAGCTAATCACTGTTAGTGATGCCATGTAATGTCAAACTCATTCTAAATTATGCATGTATTATGGTCCTCTTTTGGTACAATATTAAGTTATGAATGGATTATGGGTTTTCTTTTGACTTCATTTACCAATTTTTTTTTTTCATTTATTATTGACCATTGCCTTCCAAAATCTGATGCAAATTAAGTGAACTGGGTTGTTTGATTGCTATTGTCAAGTTCAGATTCAGAATCAGAAATTTCTCATTTTACTTTCACCTGTCTAATTGTGAAACATGAGCACCTCTGAAAGTTGAATGTTCTCAACAAGTATGCACTCATTTGTTTACCATGTAACATTTCAGAACTTACGCATAAACAACATATTTTCACACCTCATTCTTACACATAAACAACATATGTTCACATTTAATAGAGACAGGTACGTTCAACTATTACAAAACAGCATATGTTACACAAAACAATTGCACACTATAAATTACTTGCAAACTATTACAAATAACAATACCATACATATAATCAACATGATCTTCATTTTTTTTTATTCATTTGTAATTTTCCCAATAATTTCAACAGAGACAGGTACGTTCAACTCCATATCAATTTCACCAAGTTCTTCTTCAATCTGTGTCCTCTGTTTTTCAGCTTCCATTGCGTGTAACCTCCTCAGCAAACCTGGGATTACCTGCATCGACCTCGTACACATTGGCGGATCCAACCAATCAAAATGCCCGCAGCCTCTGTCTTTGGAGTTCTGAAATAAAAAAAGAATTGTGAATGAAAAAAACCCAACATCGACACAAAAACCTTATACAAATGCACAGAACCAGATTTCTCTTTCCTTACCTTAAAATTACGACAACCAAGAAACCTTCGACCTGGGTGATCGTCAGTCCAAGCCATACGCTCCACGCTCGCGACTCCACATCGACACAGTCGACGATTTTCTGGGGACGAGCTCACTTCGTTGTTGCTGTCAGAAGTTTGACTTCGTCGGCGATAACCGAGGCTCATCTCCTCTAATCTTGCTCGACTTCGAAGAAGAGATAACCATGCGAGTTTTTTAGGGTTTTTAGGGCACACAGTCTCGATTTGGAAGAGAGAGTCGGAGGCAAGTTTATTAGGTTAAGGTAATTTATATAGCATTTAAATATCAATTAATAATGTGTTAAAAATGGCATTTTAATAATTTTCCAAATCAGCCGTTCAAAAAAATAAATGGAAGGACTGAATTGTTAAGAAATTCAAAGTTTAAGACCACTGATGCGAGAAAAAAAAAAGTAGGGATGAGTTTGTTAAGTGGTCAAGAGTCCAGGGGGCATTTAAGTAATTTATCAAAAAAAAAAAACTATAGAAAAAAATATATAATTGATGAAAAAATTCAGCTCTTGTTACAATTATAGAATTTAATTTAATAAAAATATTTATATACATTAATATGCAAAAGCAAAATAGTTAGACAGAAATTTCAAATTACCGATTTAGAAAGTGGTTGATAAATAAAACGCCCTTCTTAATTTCAACAGGTTAAGACAAATTTTCAAGATTTAGCGAAAGTTTAAATCATTATTCATTAGTATTATTTTTTGTAAAAGATAAGAAAAACTTTCTCATTAATATTCCAAAAAAGAAAAATCAGTAGACCTCTTAGGCTCTTAGCATAGGATTTCTACACAGGACATCACTGATTTGTGAAATGGGTAAACTGAATTCTACGCAGGACATCACTGATTTGTGAAATGGGTAAACTGAATTATACGCAGGACATCACTGATTTGTGAAATGGGTAAATTGAATTCTACGCAAGACATCACTGATTTGTGAAATGACCAAGCTACCCTCTGTGATGAGCCGTATTTCGTTTGAAATACTAATCTGCTTCGCGGACCACGATACCACCAGTGCTTCTCCACTCAGAATCGTTGATTCCGTCGAAAGGGTACAAATACACACACTCTCTCTTCCCGTTTTACATTTATGAAAATTACGCAACAACCGAAAACAGAGTAATATTGTCCTTTTATTCGCTTGCAGAGAGAATTCCTTTCCCTCCAAGCTCTCTTCCTCATTTTGGTATAAGCTCTCGCACTACTCTCTCTCTCTGCTTTTCACTGAAATTTCTTGCTCGAAAAACCCTAATTCCGAATATCGCAACAAAGGCCAATCACGGTACGAAATTGTGATTTTTAGGCTATGCGATTTTTCTCATTGATCCTTTCAATGCATGTTCGAGTTTCTGAGGGTTTTTTTTTTCTAGTTTTTTTTTCTTTAAATCTTTTAAGTTTTCGTTTGATACCGGATTGGTAATCGAGGCTCAGAGAGTGTATTCGGAAACTTAGAATTTTAGTCTCATGTCATTAGCTACTGAGTTATTCTAAAACAAGCCTCTCGATAGTTTATTTTTGTTTATAAATTTCCTTTCATGTAGATATTCTTGCTTTATGTTTGTTCTTTTTGGTTTCGATTCAAGCAATGATTTACTGTACTCACGAGAAATTAGACTAAATCTGATGCTCTTCATTCATCTTTTTCCCAAATCTCTATGAGTTTGACATTATTTAGTGAAAGAGGAAACTGTAAAAGTTAACTTAATTAGCAGTTCATTCTGACGTTTGTTAATGTGTATCCATTGAGTTTTCAAAATATCGAGTATTATGATGTTGTTATAAAGAGTAATATTAAGTGAATAAGAAACCATAACAATTAGCTTGATTAGCAGCTCATTCTAACGTTTATTTATTATGTGTAGTTATCAATTGCCTGGCATTTTTGCATATAGATGTCTTATGTTATTACTTTCTGTTTTCTACTTTATGGTTTCGATTCTGTAACGACTTCAATGTTTTCACCATATAAATTCAAAGATCCTTTGATTACCTTATTACCTTGAACATATCGTCGCTTATAAGTATTTTGTTACAGGTTGGCTAAAAAACATGGGATTAGTCGACGAGGCAATTGTGGAGTCCGAGGAAAACCTGGCTTTGCCTCCACCGCGTGCAGTGATTCCCAACGATGTGAAGATGGAGATGCCACTGAGGCCAAAGTACACAGTAATGACTAGAAGTACACAGAGCATGGAATTCAAAATCATAGGCTTGAGTGAACTCCCGTGCAACAAGCTATTGTATGTACTTATCTTGTGAATATGTTCTTTCTGTTGCTCATATATGCCAGTTTCCGCACTACTCAAGATGGCCTTTCTCTTAATATGGGTAATCGTTCTTGTGCTGTGATTCATTGTAGCCTTGTTCACATGCAATAATAAGTTTACTATCGTTCTATGTCGTGTTTTGATTTGTATTCATAATTAACACGTACAGACTCTATCCAGGTGTTTCGACGACTATGATTCTGCAACCTGGACCAGTAACCGACTTTCTGAGAGCCGATCAGGGTGTGCGTGAGAACCGTTATATTGATTGGGTGAAGGTTAGTATTTGGATATTGTCTATGTAGATCCTTGTTTCTTTCGGGGTCTCAACACTGCAGTGATTTGCAGGCAAAGAGGATGCTAAAGAGGATTAAGACATCACATCAGAGTATGGAATTGAAAATCATAGGCTTGAGTGAACTCCCGTGCGACAAGCTATTGTATGTACTTATCTTGTGAATATGTTCTTTCTGTTGCTCATTTGTTCTAATGTTCCATCTGGGATTCTGCTGAAATTGATCGTATATCTCTCCACAGTTTTCCTTTGAAGGTGAAAAACGGGGGTGATGTTGAAAATGACGGGCAGACCAAAGATGTAGCCGTTTACGAGTACTTCACCAGACACCGTAATATAGAACTTGGCGAGTCCGCATATATGCCATGTCTTATTGTTGGCAGGCCTAAAAAGCCCGATTATCTGCCAATTGAGGTACACCAATTTCTATTAGATTTAGTTTTTCAAATTCTCTCTCTGCATTCGAGTTTTGATATGGTGTTTTAGCTTTGCACCCATGTTTCACTTCAACGCTACACGAAAGCATTATCCTCAATCGAGAGGACGGCATTGGTTGAAAAATCGTGGCTAAGGCCTCAGGATAAAACAAAGATCCTCACTGATGTAAGCTTTATTTGCCGCCACCTTAATGCATATTTTATCTTCTCCAAGTTTTGTTCTAACTTTTCTGTCCCGACCTGTAATTTCAGGCAATTCGCAACCACCGATATGATATTGACCCGTTGCTGGGTTCCTGTGGTATCTCCATCGAGAAACGATTCATTAAACTTGAAGACCGTATCCTAGATCCCCCAAAGGTAACATAAAACATAAAATGCAAGGATTCTGTACTTATTTTGTTTATATAATCTGGTCTAGGAGTTGGAAAATCTGATCTTATATGTATTTGTGTTTTACTGTAAGTATATTGCATGTTTTCTTGTATGATATACGTGCATTCGGTAGCCATATAGCTTTGAACTGGCCAAATTCACAGCATCGCTTTAAGATTTGATTGATGAATCTTATAGGAAATATTCTTATCTACTTTTTTTTTTTTTTTTTTTTTATAAATTCATGAAAATGATTATTTACCTAAAATTCACCAAACGTTGGTTACGTTTAAATTGGCTATTTTTCTAATGGACAAAAAAAAAAATTCAGTTAAGCGTACCTTCTGATGGGAATAAGCTCTTTTGCTTTAAGAGATTAATGAACTTTTTGGATGTCAATAAATTTACAAAGAATCAATTATTTTTCTTTGAATATTTATTGACATGTCTTTCAATAAGTTTATGAATGTCAGTAAATTTGGTATTTTTGATAATTTTTATTTTTATCATATAAATTAGTTAAGTAATTTAAAATGGGAGATTAGATAAAAACAAAAAAAAAAAACAATTTCGAGTTTGTTTGTTTAATATTTTAAATATCCATTTTGATTTAATGAATATAGGTATTTCACATGTGAAAAGCGAGGGAATAGAAAAAAAAACGTAATTGTACAAAATGACTACTCAGAAGTATGAAATAAAATACAATTAATGATTTTGATCCAAAATCATTTAAATGGTCATAAGTTGGCGTTAAGGTTTTGAAATCACTTCACCTGATTAAATGTTCACCTAGCGTGTGGACGACCAACTTGTTGAAAAATTGATTAATTTTAACAGTTTTAATCAAGATGATAAACAAACAAAACAATCAAGCAGAAAACAATAAGGACAAACAAGGATTGGTAACCATGTTCGGTATAAACAACCTACTCAGGAGGACTGATACGTCCGGGTGCAAACAATCCACTATAATCAATCGTCAGAAGAATAAGAATATTATGTTTGACAAAACTCCATTTTGCAATCACTGTCGTCTTTGACCTCTTCAATGGATGTAGATATGAGCTCTCCTCATACTCACTCTTTATGTTTAATTCAATATTCTCCCGAAGATTATCAGCCGCGACAATGCAGAAACATGCACTTGCCAAGTCCGACCACGGAATGATAAAGAAACTTGTAAGAACCAATAGCTACTTGTCGATGAAAATATCCGGTGTAGAGAGACTAGCTAGAGGAATAAGGTTGCGTGAATTTACCTAGCAAAAAATCAAGAGACGACCTAATTCACTCAGAAGGAGTTTTATACTAGGTCAAGTCTCAAATCTCTCGCGTATCTCTCAAAATTGAAAACCAAATATACGATAATATATACCCAATATATTTTAGACTAAGAAACCAGAAGTTTCCAGTTTTTGGTCGCTGGAGAGAACAACGTAGAACAAGTAGCACAGGTCTAGAACATCTTCTTGTAGCTTCAGTCGAACATCTTAAACACAAAATTGTTTTGCCAAACAAACTATGCCACCGAAGAAATAACAGGTTTTTTTTAAGCTTTTTACGAAGTAATTAAATCACACATAAAATTCCTGATATATTTAAATATTTATAAAGGGCTATAGAACGCTTGCAAAAAAAAAAAAAAATACAGGAGAATGAATGACTAATCAAATCAATAAATATTCGATCAAAAAAAAAAAAATCAATAAATAAGGATTTCATAATCTGATACGACTATCATATGTGTCATAAGTGGGCATTACCCAGATCGGTGGTCGTCGATAATTCATCTTCGAAACAATGTTTCCGCTGAGGCCAAAGTGAAACTTGAACGTTTTGGTGTCGACATGATAGATACCAAAGTCACCACAGCGTCCATCTTCCTTATATCGAAACCGTTCCAAGTCATAGCTAAAATATATACAGTTTGGCAAACACCCAATGACCTCCCTAGCATCAACGCAAATGGATGAATCGTCGCCCACAAAAATGGCTGTATTTCCAATGCTTTTCAACGGAATCCATGTCCTCGTCTCGAAATCCATTCTCAATATTCTGAACCATGTTGTCACGCGAGAACAATGATCCTCAGAAAACATAGTACCCCTCGCTACCTGCCAAAGACTCCCGCAATTCGACTCGACTAGATATCTCTTTAGCCAACAATTGCTCGCCCACAGCCGCGGAGGAGGCTTCGGGGAAAACGGCTCCAAGAACGGCTTGCTCGGGTCCGAAATATCCAGAGAAAACACGGCACCGTCGTAACCTGTGAAGTAGAGTCGACCCTCGTAACAAGCCATTTCTACCGGACATGGAAAACTACTCTCGACCAGTCTCTTGAGCACTCTCCACGTCGAGTCTTTCGCGGGTCTAATGTATACAATCCCTACATATCGTATGATCACGAAGACGCAACAATCGTCCGGACTTTCAAGTGGATCCGATGTGATCAATACTTTGAGCACATGACTCCCTCTATAAATGTCCGAATGATCCTCTTGCGCATGGTGAGCTTTTGAGTCGCGATAAATCCCGTACATGTGTGGGAGATGAACAATGTGAGGATTATTATCATCCCGTCCCTTATTCATGGAGAGAGGTTTGTACAATGTTACAGACAGATCTTCGTACATAACGAGTAGCCATCCTTGAGAAGAGCCGCTATGCCAATCTTCGTACGGCACCGATAGCTTCGTGGCCAAGAATTTGTTGTCTATGGTGTTGTATATGCTCCAAGAATGCTCGTCTTCGTCATCGGGAACGAGAAGCATCGGAATTTGCCTCTGTTTAATTTTAATGTGCTTGAAAACTGAGTGCCACCTAGGGCAAACGATCCCAAATTGTAAACTATCTTTCACTGATCCCAATTTCTCCAAGATCGCATCTAATATGTGTTTTGGAAATATATCCCAACCTACAACACAAATACAAGTCGATGCTGTTTATCAAATAAAATTGAAAGAAAAGAAACAATTCATCATGCCAAAGTAAGATAATAGCTCAGAACGATACAATTTTGTATATGCTATTCATACAAAATTGAAAAAAAGGCTCAGAATGGTATTTTGAGGGTTATTACTTAAACAACACCGTATGATTATAATAAGAATTAACGAGAAAGGTCAAAAAAAAAAAAAAAGCATACCCTGAGGGTCGTTGATATGTTCCATGTTCCAACTCTCTCTCTCTCTCTCTCTCCAGAGAAATAAACTTGTGATAGCCACAGACCTCGAAGTGTTATATTTATATGGAAATCTCAGCACCTCGTTTTTGTTATGAAGAATGTATAAGGAAACAAGTGTTATATTTATATGGAACGAATCGGAATGCTTCCTCCGAACAAAGAAAAAGAGAAGAAAAAAAAGGGAAATCATATAAATCCTATACAAACGCGAATGAAATATTTAAACTCCTAATCCTACTTTAAAATCTCAACGAAGATAATAAATAGCCAAGGCGAGATATATATACAATATTAATTTTAGGGAAAATATCACGAGTATCCCTTGTGTTTAATCGAAATGCGAGATTTATCCCCTCTATTTTTAGAGATATCAGACATATCCCTCCAGTTTAATATAAATGACATATACATCCCCTAAAAAATGTTATATTACAAATATCATCATTTTCGTTTATTTTTTACAAAAAAATAATTTGAAATCCCCTAAATACCCTTAATGAAATAATTTTTTATCTTCTATTCTATATACAAAAAAATTAAATTAAAAAAATTTCTTTATAAAAAGTTAAGGTTTTTTTTTATAAAGAGAGATTTTGATTTTTTTTATTAAAATAGTAAATAAATATTTATTCTATTAAGGGTATTTTGAGGAGTTCAAATTATTTTTTTGTAAAAAATAAACGAAAAGGGTGATATTTGTAATATAACATTTTTTTAGGGGATGTATATGTCATTTATATTAAACTGAAGGGATATGTCTGATATTTCTAAAAATAGAGGGGATAAATCTCGCATTTCGATTAAACACGAGGAGTACTCTAGATATTTTCCCTTAATTTTATAAAGGTAACAGATTTATAACTCATCCGGAAACGTGGTACCTAGGATAGCCTAGTGGTAATTCCACACCACCTCCTGTGTGGAGGTCGTGAGTTCATTCCCCACTGCAGTGAAGCTGCCTTAAAAAAAAATAACTCATCCGGAAACAGATTTACAATATTAATTTTGCATAATAGTCATAAACCCACATTAATCAAGCTAACATACTATAATACCCTCCATTTAATAAAAAACGATTTTGAATATAAAATAAGAAGTTTGAAAGGAATCACGTGGAACGATAAGAATATTGCCACATAAATATAATAAAGAAAATTAAATGCCAAAATAAATCAGTTTGACTTACATCTCAACGATAAAGGAAATTAAATGCCACATTTTGAACCTTCTCAAACTCACTTGCCTAAATCAATGGAAAAAATAAAACGAACCCCAAAAACTCTTCAAGTGCTAAAAATCTCGACAAAGGCGATATGGAGCGAAAAAGTGCTGACGATTGATGAAGAGGTAATTCGAATTAGTCTCGAATCCTAAAAATGTGGAAATCTAGGGTTTTGGTTAGGTATATTTTTAAAAAATTAGGGGTTTGTTGGTGTTTCTTCGTGGGTTGATAAAAAAAATTTGATATTTTTTTCAATTAATTAGCAAAATAGCCCACTTAAACGGTTGGTATTGCGAAATAGCCAACGTTTTGTAAATATTAGATAAATATTCACTAGTATGACGTGGACCTATTAGAATTTTTTTCACTTTCCAATTGTATCCTTCCTGTTTAAATTTCCGAATTTATTTAAAACTAGAATTTTTATTTCGTGCCTATCCAAATTTAAACAAAATCTGTAGGCTTAATTCGTTTCCTTTTTTTAGCAAATGAATAATTACGTGGCATTGATTTGTTTTCTTATTTTCGTATCCATATAATTGGTAGTTATTATTTTCAAAATTCACTGAGAAGAATTTCTTTGTATTTCAAAATTCGTATCCATTTAAGTAATTTATGACAAAAAAAAAACTATAGAAAAGAATATATAATTGATGAAAAAATTCAGCGCTTGTTACAATTATAGAATTTAATTTAATAAAAAAAATGTTTATATACATTAATATGCAAAAGCAAAATAGTTACACAAAAATTTCAAATTATCGATTTAGAAAGTGGTTGATAAATAAAACGCCCTTCTTAATTTCAACAGGTTAAGACAAATTTTCAAGATTTAGCGAAAGTTTAAATCATTATTCATTAGTATTATTTTTTGTAAAAAGATAAGAAAAACTTTCTCATTAATATTCCAAAAAAGAAAAATCAGCAGACCTCTTAGGCTCTTAGCATAGCACTGTAGCACGTCCAAAACCAAAATGGGTAAACAGAATTCTACGCAGGACATCACTGATTTGTGAAATGACCAAGCTACCCTCTGTGATGATCCATATTTCGCTTGAAATACTGATCTGCTTCGCGGACCACGATACCACCAGTGCTTTTCGACTCAGAATCGTTGATTCCGTCGAAAGGGTAAACAAATACACACACCCTCTCTTCCCGTTTTACATGTATGAAAATTACGCAACAACCAAAAACAGAGTAATATTGTCCTTTTATTTGCTTGCAGAGAGAATTCCTTTCCCTCCAAGTTCTCTTCCTCATTTTGCTATAAGCTCTCGCACTACGCTACTTCTTTCTCTCTCTCTCTCTGCTTTTCACTGAAATTTCTTGCTCAAAAACCCTAATTCCGAATATCGCAACAAAGGCCAATCACGGTACGAAATTGTGATTTTTAGGCTATGCGATTTTTCTCATTGATCCTGTCAATGCATGCTCGAAAAACTGAGGTTGTGCTCGACCTCAGTTGGACTCCTCGTCTGATTAGTTGAGTCGCGGCTGCAGGATGGAGATGCGTGATGAGATTAGTCTCCAAGTGGGAGATTGTTAGTGGTGGAGCCTAATTTGAGGAATTTGAAAAAGTCCCACATCGTTTAGAGAGAGTAACTTTGTACAATTCCTTTGTATATATAAAGGATGTTATGTGTTGTATTCTTTGTACCTTAAAAATACAAGAAACACTTGTACTTGTAAACAACTCCCCATTCAGGTTTATAGTTTTGCAGCGGCAAAGTGGATGTAGCTTTCTCATTGAAAGTGAACCACTATGAATCTTTTGTGTCCCTTCTTTTATTTTGTTATTTGTTTGTTTTCTGGAGAGAATGGTTTGACTAAGTAAACGGCGAAGTGACAAACTAAATCCAACGACGTTTGGACGAAGTGACGAAGTCAATCCTAACAGCGCTGTTGCCGGAGAGGAGAACGGCGGTAACGGTGGCGATGAAAATGAAGAGGGTGGCGTACCACCCGTCGCAGTATGGCCGTGGAGGGGTTCCAATGCCCTTTCCCTCAATGCAACGGAAAGACGTTTGGGTTCAAGAGTGGGTATATACTCTACCGGATGAAAGTCCACAGCAATGTGTCGAGGAGGAAATCAACCTCTCACCCCAGATAGCTTTCCTGACCACACGTGTTGATGATGGAAAAGATCCAGGAAGAGGAAAAATGACTCTGTTTCCACACATTAGGCAATATGTTTGTGATAAATATAATAACAAAAAATGTCGCGTTGCACTACCATTTGTATTGTTTTGTTCCTCTCTATGAGAACACTTAACAAAATAATTTAACAAAAAAAACTTGATAAAATGGTCAACAATTGAGGTTATCATTATTATTATTATTTACTTTAGGGAACTCGAGGTTAATATTTTGAAACCAAATTGTATCAATTACATAATGTATTATAATTTTAGCTTCCAATACCAACAATTAAAAAAAAAACTTGATAAAATGGTCAACAATGGATATTGTATTATTATTATTATTATTATTATTATTTATTTTAGGGACCTCGTGGTTAATATTTTGATATTTTAGGGACCTCTCAACATCACGCATCTCGTTGCGTGCTTGCTTGCTTCACAAATATGATTGGATATTCCATTCCCGCTAAACTTCATTCGCGTTTTTGAATCCTCTCAAAATACTCTCGCTTTTCTCTCAGCGAAACAATGGTGAGAAAAAGTGAAGATTGTAGTTCTTTGTTCTTCTACTTCTTCTTCAGGATAAATCGGTCTCGCGTTGATCCGATAGTTATCTTTCTCTTCCTCAGGTTATCGCTCAGGATCGGAAGCGGAAATCACTGAACAGGATTCACTGCTTCTGGTAATCAATTCTATTCTCTTTTGTTTAGTTCCTTTTTGCTTCGTCTACAATTTCAATGGCTTCTAGTTGCTTCGTGTTTGGGTCTGTAAAAAAATACATGAAAATGAATAAGACACGACATGAACACGACACGTAACCTGAATTGTCACCCGTAGTAACAGCCAATGTTTAAATTGTCATTTTGTTTAGTTCCTTTTTGCTTCGTCTACAATTTCAATGGCTTCTAGTTGCTTCGTGTTTGGGTCTGTAAAAAAATACATGAAAATGAATAAGACACGACACGAACACGACACGTAACCTGAATTGCCACCCGTAGTAACAGCCAATGTTTAAATTGTTATTTTTCATTTACAAATATATAATCGACAAAAAAAAACTATAGAAAAAAATATATAATTGATGAAAAAATTCAGCGCTTGTTACAATTATAGAATTTAATTTAATAAAAAAATGTTTATATACATTAATATGCAAAAGCAAAATAGTTACACAAAAATTTCAAATTACCGATTTAGAAAGTGGTTGATAAATAAAACGCCCTTCTTAATTTCAACAGGTTAAGACAAATTTTCAAGATTTAGCGAAAGTTTAAATCATTATTCATTAGTATTATTTTTTGTAAAAAGATAAGAAAAACTTTCTCATTAATATTCCAAAAAAGAAAAATCAGCAGACCTCTTAGGCTCTTAGCATAGCACTGTAGCACGTCCAAAACCAAAATGGGTAAACAGAATTCTACGCAGGACATCACTGATTTGTGAAATGACCAAGCTACCCTCTGTGATGATCCATATTTCGCTTGAAATACTGATCTGCTTCGCGGACCACGATACCACCGGTGCTTCTCGACTCAGAATCGTTGATTCCGTCGAAAGGGTAAACAAATACACACACTCTCTCTGCCCGTTTTACATTTATGAAAATTACGCAACAACCAAAAACATAGTAATATTGTCCTTTTATTCGCTTGCAGAGAGAATTCCTTTCCCTCCAAGTTCTCTTCCTCATTTTGCTATAAGTTCTCGCACTACGCTCTTTCTTTCTCTCTCTTTCTCTCTCTCTCTCTCTCTCTCTCTCTCTCTCTCTCTCTCTCTGCTTTTCACTGAAATTTCTTGCTCGAAAACCCTAATTCCGAATATCGCAACAAAGGCCAATCACGGTACGAAATTGTGATTTTTAGGCTATGCGATTTTTATCATTGATCCTTTCAATGCATGCTCGAAAAACTGAGGTTGTGCTCGACCTCAGTTGGACTCCTCGTCTGATTAGTTGAGTCGCCGCTGCAGGATGGAGATGCGTGATGAGATTAGTCTCCAAGTGGGAGATCGTTAGTGGTGGAGCCTAATTTGAGGAATTTGAAAAAGTCCCACATCGTTTAGAGAGAGTAACTTTGTACAATTCCTTTGTATATATAAAAGATGTTATGTGTTGTATTCTTTGTACCTTAAAAATACAAGAAATACTTGTACTTGTAAACAACTCCCCATTTAGGTTTATAGTTTTGCAGCGGCAAAGTGGATGTAGCTTTCTTATTGAAAGTGAACCACTATGAATCTTTTGTGTCCCTTCTTTTATTTTGTTTTTTTGTTTGTTTTCTAGAGAGAAGGGTTTGACGAAGTAAACGGCGAAGTGACGAACTAAATCCAACGACGTTTGGACGAAGTGACGAAGTCAATCCTAACAGGGCTGTTGCCGGAGAGGGCGGGGCCGCTGTCGGAGAGGAGAACGGCGGTAACGGTGGCGATGAAAATGAAGAGGGTGGCGTACCACCCGTCGCAGTATTGGCCGTGGAGGGGTTCCAATGCCCTTTCCCTCAATGCAACGGAAAGACGTTTAGGTTCAAGAGTGGGTATATACTCCACCAGATGAAAGTCCACATCAATGTGTCGAGGAGGAAATCAACCTCTCACCCCAGACAGCTTTCCTGACCACACGTGTTGATGATGGAAAAGATCCAGGAAGAGGAAAAATGACTCTGAACATGCACGACTATTGATAAAATAGATTCTCTTGAAAATCATACTGATACTTTCGATTCATAGTTGCATGAAGTAAATTGGTGAATCCACGTAGTTAGACGAGATCTTTTTTCCTTTTAAGAAACATCTTTTAAACAAAGTCAATAAAAGTTTATTTTCGGTAAAAATATTTCTATTCAACATGGAAGTCGAATTCAATTAATCTTTGTGTCCACGACAAAATAAAATAATAAGAGGTTAGTCAACATATATGTATATATAATTTCATTCCAAAAAATACATATAATCAACTGAAATATAGAAGGAAAAGAAAATATTAAGAGTCTATCCTATCTACTCCTAATGTTATTACTATCTCTTACCTTGAAGATGAGCCCAAATACCAAAACAAGGCATTAAAATACGAGTTTAGTATAAATCTGGTTCGGGAATTCTTTGGCCATTGCTTTTGTTTTCTTTCCGAACAGTCAATCATGAATATGCACTGAAATAAATGGCGTTGCTTGATTTTCTTCTCACTGAAGAGCCTTTGATAGTCTGAGTTTCCATTGAATGAGTTTCTAAAATTCTTATAATGGCTTGATTATCAATGTAAGATTATAGGGATGAAAGGAACATAGTTTTCTATATCTTTTACTATGTCTCAATTTATTTAAAATAATTGAGAAGTAAGAAACTGTTACCAACCATATTGAAAAGAACAGTTCCATAAGATCGCCCTTCGGAAGGTTTGGGAATATTTAGAGGAATGTTGCTACCGGGAGCGCGAGTCCAAGACTGAGGAGCCATCACTACTACAAAAATAGGATTCTACAACGCTTAAAAACAGTTGTAGAATGATTCTACAACGCTTCTTAAGCGTTGTAGAATCCTGCGTTGTAGAAGCTTCTACAACGCTTAAAAATCCGTTGTAGAATCCAACAGCTTTCTACAACGCTTAATGATCCGTTGTAGAAACTAAGCTTCTACAACAGATTCTTAAGCGTTGTAGAAGCTTCTACAACGGTTTGAATCCATTGTGTAATTTTTAAACATTTTCAAACATCTCACCGCGGCGAAGTATATTTCGCGCCGCGGCGACATATTCTACAACGGATATTCAATCCGTTGTAGAAGCACGTCGCCGCGGCGAGAAATATACGTCGCCGCGGCGAGTTATTTGCCGCGGCGAGGTACGTTCCATGCCGTGGCGAGAACATTCTACAACGCATAATAATCCGCTGTAGAATCATCTCGCCGCGGCGAATATTACACTTCGCCGCGGCGAGAAATTCGCCGCGGCGACGTCAAATCTTAGCCGCGGCGAGATTATTCTACAACGGATTATTATGCGTTGTAGGAATGTGATGAATTTTTTTTTTAAAACTCGCCGCGGCGAAGAAAAAATCTCGCCGCGGCGAGACTAAGATTTCTAATTTCCCTGCTCTCGGTATCTTGTCTCGCCGCGGCGAATAATATTTCCCGCCGCGGCTCGAATTACTTGCCGCGGCGAGAAAAAAAGTTCGCCGCGGCGAGAATCATTTATTTTCAATCCAGAATCTGTTTTTTACACGATACTAGCACCTGAAAATAATCTTCAATACAAAAAATATCTAATATATACATTCATCTTCAAATATCCTCATCTTCAAAACATTCAAAATCTAATATATACATCTTCAAAAAAACTAGCTAATCATCACAGTTAATAAATGTTTGTACATAAGTTACCCATTCTTCTCTAACTCTCTCTAAATCCTCTTTCGTATAGGATTTCTTATTTTCTAATTTTCCTACACCTCCTACGACTATATCACGCATATAAGAAATGACAAAATACCCGCATTCCATGTTTCCCGTTTGTCTCGGAGCGTCCCAAGCCTTGATGTACGTTGATTGCCCGTTACTATTGGCGTTTTGATGCTCGAGCTTGAAATCAACAAGAACCCTATATAACACGGAGATTATAAGAGAAAAAACATCTAGAACGGTTTATAATAAAAATTATTTAAGAAATCAAAATATTACCTTTTTATCAATCGATTTAAATCGGTTGGGATTTTATTTCTCAACGGGTCAAAGAACATAGCGCTATTTCTCTAAAGGTCGAGGACAACGAGCATCCAATGCGCACCTTTGTTATATGGCATCAAAACTAATTCACCAAATTTGCAATCTCGTACCACGTTTCCAACGTCCTTGACTCGTTTTGACAAATAAGCCTCCTCGTCGTCATTTTCGATATACGAACTTAAGCTCGGATTTATAAAACAAAAATTTCGAGTCTTCTTCGCCTTTTCTAGCCTCGAGCGTAGATAGCTATGACAAACAAATATTTAGTTGATCAAAACACTAAATATTGAATATTGATATTAAAAAACGCATATAAAGAAAACTCTTACTCCATATAAACCGTTATGCTCCCCGCGCCAATTTCCAAGTATTGCAAAAAATCGGAAATGTCTTCAAATGACACCGGAATCGGAATAGCCGCGAGACTTGGACTAACATTGACCATAATCACATCCCCTTCCGGTAACATTACTTTGTTGGCATGTTGAGCGAGCAATCGATACTTGGGATTAATCACCTTGTACGGAATCTTCTTAGTATCATCGATGCTAGCTTCACTCTCAAAACCGAGCTTTGAGAGTTGTTTGACAACCGGACCGCGACTCTCTATTCCCGAGTCCATTTCCATGAGTCTCTTCGGCCACGAGACAAACCCGCCTATAGCATCTTCAACGGTTTGAGCTTCTTCGGTGGGAATTGGCAATTTTGCTTTTTTAATCAAAACCCCCAAAACGGCCACGCGTAAATTTCCTTCCTCCAAAGGTGAGAAATGAACTACGCCTCCATTCATGTACGCTCGCCCATTTGCAACATGAATTGTGCCTCCGCACTCGGTGTCATCAATGAAAAGAAGACACTCGACGCTTTCATCCAAACTCGGTGTCACCGGCGTGGTTGGATTCAAAGAGCAACTAGCACGAACACTATTGGGTTTTTCCACAACAATAGGATCGATCTTCGGACGATCATCAACAATGATAGGATCGATCTTCGGACGATCATCAACAATGATAGGATCGATCTTCGGACGATCATCAACATCGTCGTGTTCTAAGCGAATCAAGAATTTTATCAATAACTTAATACCAAAACATTTATCTTTAATAAATAGATAAAAAAAAAAATTAAACATACCTAAAGAGACCGCTTCATTGACGTGTTCTTCAACATTTGCCATCTCTTTATCATCAACAACCTTCGCGTTGAGATTCTCTTTCACTTGCTCGACACTAGGCGACTCGACATTAATGCTACCATTTCCACCGAATGCCTTCATCACCAAAGACTTTAACTCGCTCATTTCCCGACGCATCTTCATTACTTCTTCGTTGGGCGTTGGAGGAACAAAGTACTTAAAACGCGACGTGTGTTTGGATTGACCGCAAACTCGCGACGTTCCCAAAGCTTCTTGCAAAACACTCTTTCCCGATTCCGGCAACCATGTCCCTTGCGATGCTTGTTGTGATAACGTTTTCTACACATAAAATTATTTGAAAATAAAATAATTTGAAAATAAAATTACAAGGTTAATTGTTATAACAAAGGTAAAGAACTTACGATTTTTTCTCCCATCAATTTGTCTTTCTCATCCTTGTAGTTATCTACGTCTTTCATTCGCGAGTCAATCCAAAGTTCCTCTTTCGTAGGCCATTCCCCCGTTTCGTCATGCTAGTAAGAAGTAATTATATAATAAATTAAAAAATAATTGCAACATTTGAAATAACTAAAAGAAAAAAATGAATCTAACCTTTTCTTGATCAAGCTTTCGATATCCATTTCGGCCCGTTCGAGATTTGTACACACTTTTTCCGATATTTGATTTCCCATGTTCCGATGTTTGTTTGAACATTTCGGTTCGTCTATACTCAACAAATGCTATCCAATCTTCTTCGGTGATACTTGTATAGTATTTCAAAATACAAGCCGGTCTCTTTAAGGCGATTGGTTCGTTGATTATGTCTTTGAGTAGATCGTTGTATATCTCATGAAGAAATAACCTTGCGGCTTCTCCGACTCTCATAAGGCAATCGTGTTTTTGTTCGATAGGAATCGTAAATCCTTCTTGCATTTCGTTCCAAATCCGTTCTTTAATTTGGGCGTTGTCTTTACATCTCCAATCACGCATCGAAAGTGGAACGTGTTCTCTTGCTAACACGCCAAAGTAACTCGACAACTCATCACCCTCTTTACCGATTGGTTGCCCTTTATCATCAAATTGTACCGGGATTTTTTTACCAAGTGTTTTAGCCTTATTAACCCGACCCATAAGAGTGTTTCTTCGTTTTCCTTGTTCATCGGAGTTAAGCGCTAGTTGTCTTCTAATTTTTCTTTTACCACTACCGCTAGAAGTAGTAGTAGTGGACGACATTGAATCTAATAAACAAAATTCAAATCATAATTTCAATTTTCAACTCAAATGTAATCAAAATTTCAACTCAAATGTAACAAAAATCAAATATAAACTCAACTCCAATCACAATATAAACTCAAATCCAATCCGATTCTAAACAAAAACACAATTTCAATCCCAATTCAATCTACTATCAAATATATTTCTCAAATCAAATCAATATCAAACTTCAATTCAATAAACTCAAATCCAATACAATATCTCCTAATTTCAAATCAATATCGAATTCACACTAAATAAAGTCCATGTAAAAATGTTCAAAAACATTACCCGGAGTTGGACGAGCACAAGGGCGGCGAAGAGAAGGTGGTGAGATGAGGGCCGGAGAGGTAATGGACTTGCACGGCGAGGTGAGGGCGCGCGCGCGCGGCGAGGTGAGGGCGAGCGGCGAGGGTGGGCACGAGCGAGGTGAGACTGGAGGGCGGCGTGGGCGCACGGCGAGGTGAGGGGGGGGGCTTAGCGAGAGGGCGGCGTGGGCGCACGGCGAGGAGAGGGAGGTGAAGGTCGGAGAGAGGGAGAGAACGCGCGGGGCGAGGGCACGGGGGCTCAGCGAGGTGAGGGACGGAGAGAGAGAGAGGGGCCGAGAGAGAGAGAGGCGGGGCGGCAAGAGAGTGGCGGAGAGAGAGAGAGGGACGAGAGAGATGAGTAGTGGAGATGAGAAGAAATGAGAATGAGAAATGAGGGAAACTTGAAAAAAAAAACGCTAAGTATAGATATGAAATGGGCGGGTAGTTAAAAAAATTTGAAATTTTCAGATTTTAAGACGCTCCTACAACGCTTATTCTAAGCGTTGTAGAAGCTCGCCGCGGCGAAGTGTATTTCTCGCCGCGGCGGGATGATTCTACAACGCTTAGAGTAAGCGTTGTAGGATCCTCGCCGCGGCGAAACCAAATTCTCGCTGCGGCGAGAGTTACCCAGAAACGTCTCGCCGCGGCGAAAATTTTCCATCGCCGCGGCGAGGTAACCCTATATGTCCTCGCCGCGGCAGTAGACAATTTCCGCCGCGGCGACACCTTCCTACAACGCTTCTCTAAGCGTTGTAGAAGCTTCGCCGCGGCGAAATATAATTCCCGCCGCGGCGAGGAATACATTCGCCGCGGCGTAAAATGTATGTTGCCGCGGCGAGACTATATGTCTGAAAGATGGTGCTCTCGGTAAGATTCTCGCCGCGGCGACGACGTGTTCCCGTCGCGGCGCAGGACTTCTGCCGCGGCGGGATTTGTACCTCGCCGCGGCGAGACTATATGTCTGAAAGATGGTGCTCTCGGTAAGATTCTCGCCGCGGCGACGACGTGTTCCCGCCGCGGCGCAGGACTTCTGCCGGGGCGGGATTTGTACCTCGCCGCGGCGTGACATTCTACAACGCTTTTGGAAGCGTTGTAGAATGTCTCGCCGCGACGAAGTAGAAATTTCGCCGCGGCGAGTGACACGAGACTGGTAATATAAATTCTCATTTCTGGTCTTTTTCACTTTGACCTCTCTCATAACCTCACTCGAAAAAATTCTCATAACCTCATTCTAGAGCGTCCTCGTTTACTAGTCTCATCTACACATTCAAATCTTGTAAGTTCTTCTTTAACTTGTTCTAATTGTTGTTCTCTTGATAGTTTACTAATTAGAATTGCCAATTTTTTGTATAATTAGGGTTTTTCTATGAATATGAAAAAGTGGATGTGGGAGAATAGATTGAATGAGATATATCGGAAAGGTGTAGATGAGTTTTGTGATTTTGCTAGAGAGAACATGGTAGATTTGAAATCTATTCGTTGTCCTTGTATTAAATGTGGAAATCATAGACATTTTTCGATTGATGTCGTTCGGACCCATTTGTTTGCATATGGAATAATGACCTCGTATCAAAGATGGTTCTACCATGGTGAGGTTTTTCGTTCTACGGCAAATGAGGATGATGTTGAAGATGATATTGATGATATGTGCGGAATGATGAATGATTTGGAGGACGATTTTGTTGAGCGACCGGAATTGTTTGAGTCCATGATGAATGATGCGGAGACACCATTATATGAAGGGTGTACAAGCTATTCGAAGTTGTCATTTTTAGTTACATTATTTCATTTGAAGGCGTCAGGGGATTGGACTAACACTAGTTTTACTCTATTGTTGGAAACACTGAAAGAAGCATTTCCGAAAGACAATAAAGTACCTTTAAGTATGTATGAAGCAAAGAAGACTTTGGGTACATTAGGCATGAAGTACGAGAAATTCCATGCGTGCCCAAATGATTGTGTTTTATATAGACACGAGTATGAAGATCTAGATGAATGTCCGACGTGCAAAGAGTCACGGTGGAAGAAGGGTAAAATTCCATGTAACGGGGTTAAAGGAGTTCCAGTTAAGGTACGTACATTTTCATCACTTGATTAGGAAATACATGTAGCTCATATTCATTATTTATTACTGATTTTTGTTAAATATATTTCAGTCGTTATGGTACATTCCTCCAATGCCGCGCTTTCGTCGAATGTTTAATAGTGTCAAACACGCGAAGAACATGGTTTGGCACTCCGAAAAGCGTATCGATGATGGTATGTTGAGACATCCTGCTGATGCTGCACAGTGGAAATCATTCGATTTAGAGTATAAGGATTTCAGTGTTGATACTCGAAATTTGCACCTTGGTCTAGCTTCTGATGGAATGAACCCGTTCAGCATGATGAGCAGTAAATACAGTGTTTGGCCAGTTATGCTTGTGAACTACAATCTCCCTCCAAAGCTATGTATGAAGAGAAAGTTCTTGATGTTAACGCTTTTGATTTCAGGACCGAATCAACCAGGAAATGATATTGATGTCTATTTGGCACCGTTGGTCGATGATTTGAAGATGTTATGGGAGAAAGGGATGGAAGTTAAAGACGCTTACCGTGGAGATTCGTTCAACTTAAGGGCAATGTTAATGTGGACTATTAACGATTTTCCGGCCTATGGAAACTTGTCAGGATACTCTGTGAAATGCTCAATTGGTTGTCCGATTTGCATGAAAGACACATCTTCCATCCATTTGAAGCATGGTAAGAAAACTGTTTTTCTGGGTCATAGAAGATTCTTACCAAGAGATCACTCGTATAGAAGATTGAAACAAGCGTTTGATGGAAATTCAGAAGAACGACCCCCTCCTAGAATTTTTTCTGGTGAAGATGTCTATGAGATGGTTAAAAACGTCAATGAAGTGCTTGGGAAAAGAAAGCGGAGTGCTAGTACTAAAGAATCGTTCAAAGAGAATCCTAGGAAGAAGAAATCGATTTTCTACGACCTTCCTTATTGGAAGACACACTACGTCCGGCATTGTCTGGATGTTATGCACATCGAGAAAAATGTTTGCGAATCGCTTATTGGTACACTTCTTGATGATCCAAATAAATCGAAAGACGGAATACAATCTCGATTGGATCTCAAAGAGATGAATATAAGAAGCATTTTGCATCCCGAGGAGGGGGGTGGGAAAAAAACAAAATTACCACCGGCAAAGTACACTCTAGATCGAAAGGAGAAAAAAAAATTGTGTAACTGGTTTGCTTCTATTAAAGTCCCCGAAGGTCATTCGTCAAACTATAAGAGGTTCGTGTCTTTGAAAGATTTGAGACTTACTGGAATGAAGACGCACGACTGTCATGTGCTGCTACAACAAATGTTGCCTCTTGCTTTGCGAGGAATTGTGCCAAAAGATGTGAGGTTTGCAATATCAAAGATATGTGTATTCTTTAACTCGATTTGCTCGAAGGTCATCGATCCAACTCGATTGGATTTAATGCAGTCAGAATTGGTGAAAACTCTGTGCTTGCTCGAAAAGATCTTTCCACCTTCGTTTTTCGACATAATGATCCACTTAACCGTCCACTTGGTACGTGAAGTGAAATTAGGAGGGCCCGTGTTTTTACGGTGGATGTATCCAATCGAACGTTATATGAAAGTGTTGAAAAGCTACGTGAAGAACTACAATAGGCCGGAAGGAAGCATAGTTGAAAATTACATAGCAGAAGAGTCGGTTGAGTTTTGTTCTGAGTATTTAGCTAAAACAGACGAAATTGGGTTACCCAAGAATACCAATTTTGATTCAAAAGCTCTATCTAAAGGTATTTTTTTTAACACTTTATTTGTTTATTTAAATTATATATGAACATTATTTTTAAGTATTTGTTTCATTATAGGTACTTATTCGATCGTCAACCGAAAAGAATGGGAGCAAGCAAGTCTCCATGTGCTACACAACGTTTCCGAGGTCAAGCCATTTGTGGATATTCATTTCAATGAGTTGAGAGTGAATAATCCAAAGAAGGGTAGAAATGAAAAATGGTTGCAAGAAGAGCACAACCGTTTGTTTCAAAACTGGCTTGGAAAACGCATATTTATAGAGGCAGGACATTCATCTACGTTGAGTAAACTATCTGGCGGGCCGTCCTCAATGGTTACAAGGTACACTGCTTGGTCTGTTAATGGTTTTACATTTTACACAAGGGAACGAGACAACAAGCATCCCGTACAAAATAGCGGTGTTACATTGTTTGCTGAAGCTTTACATGTTTCGTCGGCAAAAGATAAGAATCCAAAACATGCTTTTATGAAGTATTACGGATACATTGAAGATATTTGGGAACTTGATTATTGCGGGTTGCGAGTCGCATTATTCAAGTGCAAATGAGCAGACAATAATCACGTTAAAGTTGATAATGAAGGAGTTACAATTGTCGACTTTAGACGGATTGGCTACGAGAATGATTCATTTATTTTGGCTTCGCAAGCAAGTCAAGTGTTTTATGTTTCGGATCCAGCAAATCCTGAGTTATCGTTAGTGGTTCATATGAAAGCGAGAAACGGTAACGAAGAAGAAGACGAAGACATGTCTAGCATTCCTCCGTTCACATCAGGATTACCGCCAATTGATCAAGAAGTGGATGATTTTAATGATGACGATGTTTCACATCTACTTCGTAAGGATATAGATCCTATTTTTGTTTGATATTGAACATTTAGATAATGTATTTTCATTTTGGATTTTATGTTATTCTCCTGTGGACAACGTTATTTTTCAATCAAAATTTCTCTATACAATGTCATTTACATTTCTCCAACATCGCCGCGGCTGAGTACAACTCTCGCTGTGGCAGGATAATCTCGCCGCGGCGAAATACAAATCCTGCCGCGGCGAGGGACCTTCTACAACGCTTAAACAAGCGTTGTAGAAACCTCGCCGCGGCAACGTATAGTCCATGCCGCGGCGAGGTCATTACGCCGCGGCGGGAATTTCAACTCGCCGCGGCGAGACAAGTTCTTAAAAAACACAGACTCTCGGTATAAAAAAATCAAACTCTCGCCGCGGCGAAATACAAATCCTGCCGCGGCGAGGACCCTTCTACAACGCTTAAACAAGCGTTGTAGAAACCTCGCCGCGGCGACGAATATTCCATGCCGCGGCGAGGTCATTACGCCGCGGCGGGAATATCAACTCGCCGCGGCGAGGATATGTTCTCAAATATGAAGGCTCTCGGTAAGTTTCTCGCCGCGACTATGTTGTATTTGCGCCGCAGCGACACGTTTTCGCCGCAGCGAGAATACTATGCCGCCGCGGCGAGATTATGTTTTCAAAAATGCATGCTCTCGGTAAGTTTTTCGCCGCGGCTATGTTGTATTTGCGCCGCGGCGACACGTATTCGCCGCAGCGAGAAGACTACGCCGCCGCGGCGAGATTATGTTTTCAAAAATGCATGCTCTCGGTAAGTTTCTCGCCACGGCGATGTGTAAGTTTCGCCGCGGCGAAGACTTTCTACAACGCTTTGAAAAGCGTTGTAGAATGCCTCGCCGCGGCGAGGTAGAAAACACGCCGCGGCGAACGTTATACGCCGCGGCGAAATTTCTACGTCGCCGCGGCGAGATTAGAATAGAATCACCTCAGCCTACACATTTTTTTACTTTCTTTCCCATTTTAAACCTGGTTTTCAACAGAAAAATTATCATTCAAATAAAAAACCATCACACATTCAGATTTCACAATTTTTAAATATTAATCAAGTCTCAAACACACATTAACTAAAACACGAGTCTTAAACATAAACAAACCATGCGAGTCTTAATTTAAATTTAAAATGAAGCTTAAACAAACCAAACGAGTCTTAAATTTAAAATTTAAAGTTGGTGTTGTTGGTTTAGTCGTCATTCGGTGGTGGTGGTGGTGGTGAGTGCGCCGGATATTGAGGAGGTGCCATATGCGGTGGCCACTGTGGTGGTGGGTACGGATAATCGGAGTATTGAGGATATGGAGGAAATAACACCTGGTTCTCTTGGTTGATGTCCCACCGAGAGTAGAGATCGTTCAGTTGGTTGATGTGAGAGGCGCCGTACTCCGCTTGTTGGTGCATGTACTGTTGCGTGTGTTGGAACCCGCCGACGAGATAGTTGGAGCACTGAGCTATGTAGTCGATGGTGGCGGGGTCGACTACCGGAGGTGCTGGTAAGAACAATCGAGGCTCGTTGACTGGTGGTCCCTCTTCCCCTTCCTCCTCCTCTTCCTCCGCTTCCTCCTCTTGTGGTTCCTCCCTAATCTTGTAGCGATCGATGATGTTATTCGTAATAGGCCCCATAGGACCCTTGATCGTATCCCTTTTCGAGCGTCCTACCCCCGCATTTGTACAAAGGCCGGTAATGATCGACGGATATGGCAAACCGTGTCGTGCATTAGTATAGTCTAGACTCTTCATCCAATTGTAGATGAATCGACCGACGTTGATAGAATGACCTTTTATGATGCAGAACAACACCTGGATACGACCCTCGTCAAGAGTGGTGAAGTGCTTGATCGGATAGAGGCGAGCGCAAACAAAGTAAATCCAAGCTTTAGCAATCCTGGTGAGTTGGTCACGCTTGAGTACCCTTTTCCCTTTTTCAAGGACCCAATCCTCTCCTGGAATGCACAGCAACCTCGCCATCTCCTCGTGGCTGCAAGTTCTCAACCATTCCCGATAGCCTTCATTCTCGAAAGGCACATCTGGGGTCCCAAGCAAATCGTTGATCGCTTCGACGCTCACATCGACCGATCTACCTCGGACCGTCACAACATCTCCATTGTGATCTGGTAAGTTTGCGTAGAATTCGTACACGAAGTTTAAGTTCGTCTCGAACTCGGGAACGGCACAATACTTCACCCAGTCATGACCAAGAATACTGTTGCGGATTGACACTCTTATCTCGGTGTTAGAGCTCACATTGAATCCCCGCTCAGGGATCACACTGCGCGACGAGATTTTGTCGTAACGATCCTCCGCGGCCTTGCTAGTGAAGATACTCGTGTTATAATCTGCTTCAGGGGACGATTGACGAGCTCGCTTACTTTTACTTTTACTAGGACCTTTGGAAGTGCTCGGAGCCGTGGCGCCCGCCGGATTTTTTGTTCGAACCATTTTTCACCTTCACAAAGCATAATCATAAAAAATTAAATCTCGACATCTACAATCAACATAACCATTTTAAATACTAACAATGTCACAACAATCACAAATTCTATATCAATTCCAACTTCATTTAAACATAACAATATCAAATTCATAAACAATTCCATTCTAACACAAATTCTAACTCAAGTTCATTCTAACACAAATTCTAACTCTAATTCATTCTAACACAAATTCTAACGTCTCAAATTCATTCTAACACAAATTCTAACTCTAATTCATTCTAACACAAATTCTAACAAAAATTCTAACGTCTCAAATTCATTCTAACACAAATTCTAACTCAAATTCATTCTAACACAAATTCTAACTCAAATTCATTCATAATAAAATAAAAAACCCTAATTTTGTTAAATCAATAACCACCTTAAATCAATAACCCTAATTTTGTTAAATCAATAATCACAACATGCAACTCGGGGAAATAACATGAAATCCATATTCAAAAACACGAAATCCATATCAACAACACGAAATTAAATCAATAACCACCTTAAAAACTTAGAAAATCATACCTTTAAAAAGAGAGTGAGAGTCGGTGAGAGAGAGAGAGAGGCGCGAGAGAGTTGGGCGGCGCGGACGTGGCGAGCGAGAATGGCGGCGAGGATGTGGCGAGCGAGAATGGCGGCGAGGACAAGGCGACGGCGAGAAATCGGGGCGGCGAGGACGTGGCGAGGGAATTTGGAAGAGAAAATGAAGACAGACTCGGCCGAAATAGTTTGTCTCGCGTTTGTATTTTGAGGAGAATGAGAAAAAAAAACTGAAAACTGGTTTATATAGTGAAAACCTAAAAACCTCGCCGCGGCGAGAATATGTCTTCGCCGCGGCGAGAAGATCCTACAACGGATATTCTAACCGTTGTAGGATCCTCTCGCCGCGGCGGGAGTCCTTCATCGCCGCGGCGAGGCAGTTTCATAAAAAACTGCTAGGCCACGGTATCCTTCTCGCCGCGGCGGAGTATATTTCCAGCCGCGGCGACATAATCTCGCCGCGGCGAGAGATGACCATCGCCGCGGCGACTCTATTCTACAACGCTTATAAAAAGCGTTGTAGAATTCTTTGCCGCGGCGAGGTTTAAATCGTGCCGCGGCGAGGTCCATCCTTCTACAACGCTTTGAACTTGCGTTGTAGAAAGTTTTCGCCGCGGCGAAAATCACATGGTGCCGCGGCGACGGTTCTACAACGGATTGTGTTAACGTTGTGGGAAATCTGAAATTTAAGTTCTTCTACAACGCTTTACAAAAGCGTTGTAGAATCACCCAGATTCTACAACGCTTATCCATAAGCGTTGTAGAAACACCGAGATTCTACAACGCTTAGCCATAAGCGTTGTAGAAACACTATGTTTCTACAACGCTTATGTTAAGCGTTGTAGAATCCCTAGTTTCTACAACGCTTATGTTAAGCGTTGTAGAAAGTGGGTTGTATAATCCAACATTTGTAGTAGTGCATGGAGATTAGGTAATTTAGGTTGATAAGTTGTTGATCAATGTCCATTTTTTCTCCGGCTCTATTGTGTTGAATGTTTTTTTTTTTTTTTTTTTGGTATAGTAGTGTAGTTCCCTTCAAATATAGGTAATGATGATTGTGTGTGCATATAGATGTGAATCATAAAATCTTAGAGATACGTTGCTTCTTTTTTTTTTTTTTTGGAAAAAGATACGTTGCTTCTTCTTCTCCTACTTAATTATTATTATCTCTGTTTCTATTTTGATTGAGAAATAACTTATTTATTACACACAACTTATTTATATGAGTAATTATATATACTACCACTTAATTATTTCCACTCATTATTATTTGATTTTGACTATCGAAGAAGTTATTAAATTTTATTTTATTTTAAAATATATAAATATTTAAAAACGGGCACCTAGTTTTAAAAAAGAGAAATCGCACAATCTAGATCACTTGGAATATCATGGCAACTAAAGAATAGCCAACCTTTGTTTTATTTTTGATAACTAGCCATTCCTTATTATATAGGCAGATCTTATAAATTGATTTACTTTTTTGTCCTTCTTTTATAATTCGTTTTTTAATTATATTTTAGTTTATTATTTAAAAAAAAAAAAAAATTACGTTGATATTTATATCCATATATAAAACCTAACTTTCCGATTTAAAAGGATTCTATTTAATTGCTCATGACTATGTGTTAAAAAAGCAAAACGTTTTTCTTTTTTCACTTACACGATGAGTATGATTGAAAAACGAGAAAATGGTGGCAAAAGTCACCAAAAACTTACGCTAGTTGCAGGTCAGTCCTCATTCTTTTTTTTCGACGGGAAAAATCACTAGACTCGGATTCTAGTTGCACCGTCACTCCTTTGACGTTAAAATTAGACAGCATGCCACATGTCACGATCTTAAGCTATGAAGACAATTTATATTTATTTGTTTTAAAAAAAATTACTAGATAAAACACCAATTATTATTTGAGGAGGAGGATGTGGAAGAGGTGGGAGACGAAGCAGACGAGAGCTTCTCGTTCGCCGAAATTGAAACCGAAGTTCGTCGTTCTGCGTTACGGTATTGAAGCTTGTCATGACGGAAAAGTGCAGACAAGATCCGATTTCGTATCCGGCTCGTCTCTATTGCCTCCCCGTCCCAAAATCTGGCTCGTCTCGTCTCTGTGATTGATCAGAGTATTGACACAACACACTGGAAAAGAAAATAAATGGCTGGAATCGAGGAGGACTGATTATGGGTTTCAATTTTTTTTAACTCCAATAAAACATTGATGCAAGCCTGAAACACCTAAAAGATAGAAAAATCCTCCCTCGAACAGAATCACACCGAATCTCAAAAATCCTCACTCGACTGTTCAGAGAATGCCCCTCACAAGCAACAGATAGGAACTGAACGCCGATCGAACGCAAAATCGGCATCCGAAAAAATACAATCGGCCGACTATAACTTTATTGGACAATTTTCTATTCACTCCAGGCTTCAGAGTTCGAGTTCATCGGAGACAAATTAATATGGCTGTGGCGATATGCGGCCAATTGCGATGTTGTGATGCGGTGCCGATAAAGAAGGAATGGGATTGAAATTATGAAGACCTTTATTTTCTAATGCAATTCAATGCAGCCCTCATGCTTCTCCCAAATCCACCAAGAAGCTTCTTCTTCGCCCCCAGTCCCCCTCTCCCTCTTGTTTTTATTTTCATGAATGGTTGTTTACATGGTGTCGATGATTAAATGTCTTGAACGACCAAAATGTTGGAATAAAGTTAATGAATATTATTTATTAACATGTGGATGGCTGATTTTTGGCAACAATTTGAGTGGGTTCCACTCATCGGAATTGAATAATTCCAAGTGATACAGATTCCTCGTAACGAGGGCTATAAAATTGAATATTTGTTTGCCAAAATCGGACCTAAGATGAATGAGAAATTGATGCTCAAAGTAGACTAAAGAAACACAATTGTTGTGTTGTGGAAGTGAAAACCAAGAGTCCCACATTGGTTGGGGATGTGTGTTGTGGTAGTGTTTAAATACTATCATCTTTCTTTAGTAGTTAAGCAAGTGCAAGAGAAGAGAGTGTGGGTGGGTTATCTCTTAACCCCTCGCGCGCGCCGCTGCCGCCGAGCCGGGCCGGGCTCGGGTTCCGGGTTTCGGGAATTGTCTCGGTCTTGGGCTTTCTTTTTATTGCAAAGTTCACTTCCTTAATTCCATAAGTTTTGGTTACGTTGGGAATTAAACATTGGGTTAATTACCACCTTTACTCGGTGGGATTAATGCCATCAAGGCTGGAAAACTGAAAACGTTGCATGGACGGTTCGCATGGTTTGAATACAAAAACGGTGAGTTAAATGGTTGGATATAATAGCCTGCGTTAAATGCCTTTAAGGCTGGACATTTTGAATTTCAAACCGTAGCCTTGGCCTACATAAAGAGGCTTCAGCTCTCATTCAGAAGACACACCAACAACCACAATCTCCTACTGTTCCCGAGCTCCCTCTCTCCCAGAAATTTTTTCTTTTGTCGTGGTGATATTTTCGCACAGGTTCCAGTTCGCCGAGAGTCAAGTCTTTTGGTGCGAAGCTTGCCTCTGAAGTCGTTGTATCCTGGGAGGCTTTCGCTCGTTTAGTCCAGCATCCGTGGGAGAGCGATAAAAAGCTTCAAGGAGACCGTCCAACGGGCCTCGACTACTTTTCCGATTTATATGTAATTGGTTTTACGTGTTTTTCCTTCCCATGCAAATTGTCTTATTTTTTCCATCAATATTAATACAATATTGCTAACACAAAAGAGATAAATAGTTTGATTATTATTTTTCCTTCTTTATTTGTTTTTTTTTTATTGTTTTCTTATTTAAAAAAATTATTAAACTGTTTCCCAGCCTTACAGGTGTGGTTCTGTTAAATTTTAACGTCAAATGAGTGAAGGTGCAACTAGAATCAGAGTTTAGTGATTTTTCCCGTCGAAAAAAAAAGAATGAGGACTAAACTGCAACTAACATAAGAGTTTGGTAATTTTTGCCGCCATTTTCTTTTGAAAAAAGTACAAATTTACTACAAAATCGGAAATTGGAATAAATTGTGATAAGAATTTGGAATGGATTTAATGAGCTATTTATTTGTTCTTCCTCCCTTTTTCTTGGATGAACCGTGTACAGTATAACCTCTCAAAACAATTCAAATTCGTTTGTTTGTTTTTTTTTTTTTTTTTTTTTTTTTTGGTCAACCATTTAAAAGAGCGTCGTGTTTGCACAAAAGGGACTAGAAGATCGAAGCTCCAACCTGTGATTTGTTTCTAAACGTTTTTATTTATTTAATATAAAAACAAAAAAAAAACACACACACACACACGCAGTTTACTGGTCTGTTTACGTACAAATAGTCATATTATGTATTCTATTTTATTAAAAAAAAAATTATAGATAACTGTTTATTTATAAAAAAAATTAAAAAAAATACTAATGTACAGTAAATACACATTATATAGTTTTTTTTTTGTATTGTATGCAAATTGCCTATAAGATCAAGTTTATTTATGAATAGTTCGGCATTATAACATAATTTGTTGTTTTATGTTTTACTCTAACAAAAATGGAAATTATTCTAATTTCACAAAATATCGCTTTGTACTTTACAATTCGTAAGTAATACATTCGCTTGTGATCTAAGAGATACTTAACCGGAAACTACGTAGACTGGGCTCTAAGCCCATATAAGAGAATATAAATACCCCATTATAAGCATCTCTAGGCCATGTTTGGTATTCCTCTCAAAAACAATTTTTTAGTTTTTGAGTTGAAAAAATTGAAAACAAAAATTGAAAACATGTTTGGTTTAAGTTTTTGGAAAAAAATTTCAAAAAATTTTGAAGTTGTTTTGGAAAAAAGTAAAGAAAACTGAAAACAAATAAAATGTGTTTTTGAAAAAAAAATTCTTCTCTTCTCTCCTCTTTCTCCTCATCTTCTCTTTTCATTCTTTCAAAAACAAAAATGAAAACTATACCAAAGACTTTTTTCAGTTTTTTCACTTTCTCAAAAACAAAAATGAAAACTGTACCAAACAGCTTTTTGAAAACAACTACAAAACAGTTTTTCAGTACAACTACAAAAATTAGAAAACAGAAAACTCTCTACCCTATTCCACTATTTATTTTCTCGACCAGAATAAAAAAAAAAGAATAAAAAAAAAAAGACCGTACTCTGTCCTTCTGTCCATGTTCCGCTGCTATTTAAAGTTCAATTTTCGTAGCTTGTCGCAGGTATAACAAAATTAATCCCTTAACTGGTTGTTGATCATCGATCTGTATTAATATATGACTTTTGACAAATTGAAACAAGGAATCTCTGTGGTTTCTTTCAACCGAGTATCGATACCTAAATTATCAAAATACTAATAGAGGACTCGTCTTCTATCACTCGTGAAAAATAATGGAAGGTACGTTTGCGTTTTTTTATTTATTTATTTTTTATAAAACGTTTGTGTTCTTTTAACCCTATATATTCTTTTTCATCATCATAAGAATTTTTTAATTTAATTTCCTTTTGTGGTTAGGGTTTGTTGTAAGCAAAGAAAAAAAATCCCGTAAAAAATGTTATTAGCAAAATATTAACTAAATATTTTTTGCAGGAATTAAAAATAGATTGATATTACAAAAATACTTGTAGGCTCTTTTGATAATTGGCGTTGATTGTTTTGATACGATATTTCAAAAATATAAATATTATATTTCCAACAATGTCTTCGTAAATCTAAGCATTTGATTGTTTGTGCAGATTGGAGTAACTTGCCAAAGCATTTACTAGACTCAATTCTGGAACAAATGAGCTCGTACATTGACATGTTGCAATTTAGAGCCGTATGTGACACATGGCACAGCGTCACGATGGATGACAGATTCAAGCAACTTGAATTTCCGATGTTGTTGGTTCCGAATGAAAAAGAAGATAGTTGGCAAGTATACAATGTTGCTCAGAGAAAATTCTTGAAGGAGAGACTAAATATCGCACATAAGACGCGCTTTTGCTCTTCACACGGATGGTTGGCATCTGTGAATCGCGACTACTCCGTGACGCTTCACAGGCCTTATTTTGGGAATAAATATGGTAATGATGTTGCTTCAACTATCTCTCTTCCGCCAATATTTCCTTCTCTTATTGATTACATAGCAGAGGGCGGAGATCCAGCAGATCTCGAGGAAGATCCAGATTTATTTCATCCATGTGAATATCGCATTCACAAAGTCTGTGTCACATCAAACCCAGAGCTACATGCTAAGGAATGCATAATTTTTGCGATATTCGGACACTATTACGAGTTGGCATTTATCAGATACAATAAAGATACCACGTGGACTAGGATTCAAAAAAACTATGGATTCGACGATATGATGTGGCATGAAAATCGACTTTATGTCGTGAATACCCCCGGTGAACTTGAATATTTTGAGGTTCCCGGTGAAGCAGACAAACCTGTGGAGAAGACTCTCGTGACTACAAGATACAACGATGATACGGTTAGGTCGGAGATAGTCGGGAAAAGATATCTTGCAACAACTTTTGACGAAAAGATTCTTCTAATTGAGAGGCATTTCGACTATTGTTGGTATGACAATCCCGATACTCGTTTGACACACAAGATTCAGGTTTTCAAATTAGATGATCACAAAAAATGGGTAAAAGTTAGTTTACTTGGTGACGTAGCCTTATTTTTGGGTGACAATATATCTATATTGGTTCAAGCATCTAAATTCTCTGGGTGTTTACCAAATTGTATATATTTCACGCATGATATAGATTACACAACATATTATGATACTCCTGCTTTGTCTGATTTGGGTATGTACGATCTCGAGAAGGATAAGTTTACGTTATATTTTGGTTTAGATCCTAATAGCTTCCGCAATTTGGCCAATAAGCCTCTTGTTTGGATCATACCCACTTCTTATTAGTTGTTTAGTTTGTATTTATTTTTATCATGAAATAACTTATTGAAATAAAGATGTCATTTTTTTATATTACAGTTATATTTTTTTTAGTAATTATAGACTTTTATATCTACAATTGTTGCTACTTGTACTTTTGTAAGTTTACAGTTTATGATAATTGTATACTTTCCTTTCTATAGTTATTAGTAAAAGTATCAAAAAAATATAGTTGCTATTATTTTTGTTCAAATTATCAAAACTACTATTAGTTCATATCATTTCCCAACAATTAATGCCCAAAAACTTAAATCACGATGATGGTTTTGAAACATTAACACACGAAGGTAGGAGGGGCGACCGCGGCGGAGGGGGTGGTAGAGGCAGGGGCGGAGGAGACCTCAATGAAGTCCTCATATGCTCTTTATGCGGCACGAGGTTTCGTGATCGATGCGCCATTGAGTACCGTCGCAGCAACGATCATGCCGGAGAGTCGAGAACCTACTGCCCATTGTGTGAAAACACATTTGGGAAAGTAAGAGAGTTCATAGCTCACTAGTGCCGCCCGACCGATGATCAGATGACAGCATTTCTCTCTCTCGTTTTTAGTGTATTCGAACAGAATATTTCTTTTATTAGTGTGCCAACTCATTGTTTAGACTAAATGGTTGTATCATTTCTTCGTTTTATATTGCGATATATTCGACAATTAAGATACAATATCAGCTATAATTTGCAATATATTGTTCAGATTTAAAAAAAAAAATAGTCAATCCATAGACGTTTGCCGAATTGACTTATCAATAGAGCAAGCCAGATGAAATTAAAAGACCTGTTCAAGTGAATATTATGGAAGAATATATGACTCTTTATACAGTGTTTTGGAATGACAAATTTGTTTCTTCACAAGCAATGTGGGACTTTTTTTTATCTTACTTTCTTTGCTTTTGTTATGTTTTCCTATAAATTTGTGACGTGTATTCTATATCAACCATCACTTGCTTATCAACAAGTATTTTTTCTTAATCACTAGTTGGGCTTGGTCACCGTCTGTGACGTGCGTGACTCACAGATAAACATATATATATATATATATATATATATATATATATATATATATATATATAATAACGTGTAATGTATATATGTAGAAAGAAAAACGTATTATATATAATATCTATACTAATAGACTACATAATTAAATATACAATACTATTCCTTTTAATTATTTTAAAGAATATTTGTAATGTAGTAGAAAAATATTACATTTTCTTTGAATTTTTATTTTATTTTATTACATTTTTAATATTGATAAAGTAATGTAAATATTAATAATGTATATCTATAAGAAAAAACCGAACTCATATCATTAGCGAATGGAGTGTGCGAATGCATATGGTTGAAGAAAATTCTTAACGACCTCAGGGTCAATTTCGAATGACCTATCAAGCTTCTATGCAAAAATCAAGCCCCCATCAGCTTTGCTAAAAATCCAGTTCATCACGAATAACCAATTATATATATCAAGATTGACCATCACTTCATCAACGAGAAGATAGAGTTGAAGATCATTGAAAATGAGTACATTCCAACGCGTCATCAACTCGCAGACATCCTCACCAAACCTTTTTCTCGAGCTAGTTTTTCTGAGCCGTGTAGCAAGTTTGATCTTCTCAACATCTACCATCAAGCTTGAGGGAGAGTGTTGAAAACACAAGCTCTTGGAAGTTGCACTATCTCATTTGAAGTGTATTTCCTCTTTCCCATGTTTGTATATTTTATAGATTGTCTTTATTCTTCCAATGCACAAATGTAATTATTATTATTTTCCTCCTTGTATAAATAGAGGTTCTATTCTCATATAATAAAAGAACAAGTAGAAAATATTTCTCCATCTTTTCCTCTCTAAATTTCTACACATAACATAATTAGTTATACGTTATATGTTTTACTTTAACAAGAATGGACATTAATCTGATTTCACCAAATATCACTTTGCACTTCACCAAATTTTTGGGAAACTAATACATTCGCACATTCGGTTGTGATCTAAAGATACTTAAACAGAGGACTGCCTAGTGTTGGGCCCTAAGCCCATATAACCCATTACACGCATCTCTACCCTATTCCGCTATTTATTTTCCCGATTAAAAAAAAAAAGTAAGCCAGGCCCATAAAACAAATCTTATAATATACACATTATATAGCTGTTTTTTTTTTTTTTTTTTTTGTATACATTATTTAAATGGCTATAAGATAAAGTTTATTTATGAATAGTTCGGCATTATAACATAATTTGTGGTTTTATGTTTTACTCTAACATAAATGGAAATTATTCTAATTTCACAAAATATCGCTTTGTACTTTACAATTCGAAAGTAATACATTCGCTTGTGATCTAAGAGATACTTAACCGGAAACTATCTAGTCTGGGCTCTAAGCCCATATAACCTGATTGGAGAATATAAATACCTCATTATAAGCATCTCTAATCTCTACCGTATTCCGCTATTTATTTTCTCGAACAGAATAAATAAAAAAAAAAAAAAAAAAGATCGTACTATGTCCTTCTGTCCATGTTCCGCTGCTATTTAAAGTTCAATTTTCGTAGCTTGTCGCAGGTATAACAAAATTAATCCCTTAACTGGTTGTTGATCATCGATCTGTATTAATATATGACTTTTGACAAATTATAACAAGGAATCTCTGTGGTTTCTTTCAACCGAGTATCGATACCTAAATTATCAAAATACTAATAGAGGACTCGTCTTCTATCACTCGTGAAAAATAATGGAAGGTACGTTTGCGTTTTTTTATTTATTTATTTTTTATAAAACGTTTGTGTTCTTTTAACCCTATATATTCTTTTTCATCATCATAAGAATTTTTTAATTTAATTTCCTTTTGTGGTTAGGGTTTGTTGTAAGCAAAGAAAAAAAATCCCGTAAAAAATGTTATTAGCAAAATATTAACTAAATATTTTTTGCAGGAATTAAAAATAGATTGATATTACAAAAATACTTGTAGGCTCTTTTGATAATTGGCGTTGATTGTTTTGATACGATATTTCAAAAATATAAATATTATATTTCCAACAATTTCTTCGTAAATCTAAGCATTTGATTGTTTGTGCAGATTGGAGTAACTTGCCAAAGCATTTACTAGACTCAATTCTGGAACAAATGAGCTCGTACATTGACATGTTGCAATTTAGAGCCGTATGTGACACATGGCACAGCGTCACGATGGATGACAGATTCAAGCAACTTGAATTTCCGATGTTGTTGGTTCCGAATGAAAAAGAAGATAGTTGGCAAGTATACAATGTTGCTCAGAGAAAATTCTTGAAGGAGAGACTAAATATCGCACATAAGACGCGCTATCTCTCTTCCGCCAATATGTCCTCCTCTTATTGATTACATAACAGAGGGCGGAGATCCAGCAGATCTCGAGGAAGATCCAGATTTATTTCCTCCATGTGAATATCACATTCACAAAGTCTGTGTCACATCAAACCCAGAGCTACATGCTAAGGAATGCATAATTTTTGCGATATTCGGATGCTATTACGAGTTGGCATTTATCAGATACAATAAAGATACCACGTGGACTAGGATTCAAAAAAACTATGGATTCGACGATATGATGTGGCATGACAATCGACTTACAAACTATGGATACTTTTGTAAGTCTACAGTTTATGACAACTGTATACTTTCATGTCTACACTTATTAGTAAAAGTGTTAAAAATATAGTTGCTATTATTTTTGTCAAAATTATCAAAATTACTACTAGTTCAGATGATGATGGTTTTGAAACATTAACACATGTTGAATTTAATACTTAGCATTAAGAAGAATTAAATAAAATCATTTGAGCTTACTTAATATTTAGAACCAAAAAATGTGTTTTTTTTTTAAATGAATTTTTTATAATGGACTAGGATATGACTTCAACAAGATAGAGGTATCTGTTTTCCCCATTTTACTCTTATTTTGAATTGTGTAATGACCATTTTAACATGACTTTTTCCTATTACTTTTAATACAGCATATTTAAATAAGGAGAAATCAAAAGAAGGGAGAAAAAGAATGAAAGAAAAAATACAAATTTTAAAAGTCCATAATTTTTTTTTCCAATCTTCATTTTCGACAATTTTAGTATCATTGCAAAGATCTCAGAGACTGCTTGTTATTATATCATCTTGACCATGTTTTCTTTTAGGCCTAAATTTTGTGACCATGTTGTCACAAACTTGCAAATACATGACAACATGGTCACACGAAATATGAAATTTTCGGACAAATTCATCCAAAATTAGTGGATTCTCTTAGTTACTAAAAAATAAAGAGTACAAAATATACAATAAATGATGTATATTTGATCAGTAACCCTTTGTATATTTGAAAAAACATATAGTTAGATCAGTAACCCTTTGTATATTTGATCATAAGATAATAACATATATTATTTCGTAGAAAGTAATATCCTGACTAGTACTTTCAAGATTTACAAAAATGATGTATTTTTAATATTCACAGCAATGGCATATATATTTTCGGTAATTGTATTACCTAACTACACCATGTTATGACCTTCTAATCCAAATATATAAAACGTTACTTCTACGATTATACATTTTATTTATTTATTAGTGAGTCCATGTGTCTCTTTGGCAAATAATCTATTGATTCGAAAAAAAATATGTAACAAAAATAAGAGTTTCTTGACAAAATTATCACAAAATCTTCAGTTTTGTAACTACATGATCACCAAATTTAGCAGACAACATGGTCACGAAATTTACATGATCGTTAAATTATAGTCACAAAACCTGCGAATTCGTGAGAAACAATATTATTACGTGGACTTTGAAACTGTCAAGCAGTTTTTGGCCCAAAAACTTAAATCCTGATTATGATTTTGAAATATTAACACATTGCATCAGATATAAATTATTTGGGCATACTTTTTTCTCTCACAAGTAGAATTTATCATTCTTGAGCTCTAATTATCATATCTGAAGGGTTAGATATGTTCCACCACCCAACATAAGGCATCAGGAGAGTCAGATCCGTTGGTATATGGGAGGATTAGATCTAGCATAGGTTCCATAACTAAAAAAAAAGGAACTAATTACAACAACAAAAATCAAAGTATACTATTAAAACATCAAAGTAAACAAATCAATAATTACACTCATGATTTCGTTTCTAAAACAAAAAGGATTGCACTGCAGAAAGGATGAGTTGCTCTATAGGAAAGGTGATTTAAGCGGACATTTTTTCCTTTCGTATACACTGACCTTCATTCCATGCAGGCGCACGTTATCATGCTCTTCCAATGAGCTATGCAGCAATTTCAAAGCTGCTTAATTAGTCAATTTAAACAAGGTTAGTCAATTTAATACGTTGCACTTCTTCCTTTACATAGATATTTTAGACGATCCATGGAAATTTACTTAATTTTTTTTTAAGCATTTTATAGTTCTTTTGATGTACATTGGTTATAATATGGTTAGAATTGCTTTAATGTTTCTTTCAATTTATAGGACTTTGAAATTCACTATTATATTTGCTTAAGGGATGTGGAAAAAAAATTCATTAAAAAACTGGATACTCACACACTGCAAAGGTTTAAAACACATATTGTGTGATTTTATAGTTTCATTTCAATTTTTATAAAAGGTTTAAATTTTCATTAAAATTTTCATTAAAATTTTCATCAAATTATTCGAACTAGTTGCAGTTTCATGCACATTTCATTGTTGAAAAAAAAAATAATCTCATTCGCGTACTTCTCTCATTCTCTGGGAACAAAGGCCGAGCTAAAGATAGCAACTTCTTATACGGTCCTTCTTCGGGATAGGAGAAGGATGTAAACTTATGGCATCTTCGCAATCCTACAAACGAATGACATCTTCTTCTGGAAATCCTAGCCATTCTTAGCATGATATTGGGGAATCTCATTGCTATTACTCAAACAAACATGAAACGTATGCTTGCGTATTCGTCCATAGGTCAAATTGGATATGTAATATCGAATATTTATTTCCCAAAATCGAAGTATGAATGAAAAATTGATGTAATTGAGAGCAAGCACGGTCGTAAGTCTTACTCATATCTAATTTGATAGCAAGCACCCATTTTTTCCGTTGGTTCTCATCTTACTACAATGAAGAAGTTTGAAGACGATGGCAAAATTATCCGAGATGAGGCGCCTTAGAACAAAGGTGTTTTGGGATTCGGATACGATTAGCCACTAGCTTTGTAACCACCTTGAGAAACATGTTGCACAAGCTAATAGGCCGGTGGTCACCCACACGAACCGGATTCTTGACCTTGGGATTGAGTACATGTTGGTCGCATTCCACTTCTTCACACTCGTCCCAAGATTCTTTTGGAAAAAGAGAGCGTGGAACTCATCAAGTCTCGAGGCCTTGCGAGGCCTCATCGCGAAGATGGCCTTGTCCACCTCCTCCGGAGCAAAAGCTTCCTCCGACATACCTCTTTGCTCCGCCGACCAGCATGACATATCTTCTCTCGTAATGACCTCAAACTCTTCCCCGGTTGCCCCGTTTGAGCCAAATGCCAAAGTAGCTCTCGAAGGCACGTCGAACACCCTCTTCGAAACTAACCCAATCACCATCTTTGTTTAAGACCCCCGGATTGTGTTCCGACTCTTTCTCTGAGATGTACACGCTTCAAGCTTCCCTCCGGCCTCATCGATGAGCTCCATGGCTTGATTGCCCGATTTTGGGGGGGAGGCACGGAGGAAAAATGGAAAATCTATCGAAAACGATGGGACTTTCTTTTGAGATAGAAGAGCGCGGGTGGGTTGGGCTTTAAAGACTTGAGAGAGAGACGCTCATCGGTAAGACTTGAGAGACCTCGACGTCTTGGAGGGGCTCAGACAGTTGAAAGCTCAGGGCTAGAAGGTTGTTGCGGTAAGAGTTATCGCTCGAACTAATGTGTCGAAGGTCAGCTGCATTTGGAAGAGCATAATCAATGCCAACTCCTTGGAAGAGGCTGAGATGACTGGTCCGAAGGCCTTCTCTTAACCAAATTCAGAGGCTTGAAATGTGTAATGATCGAATGTGACAACAAGAACATAATGGATAGCCTAGGTAATTTTTTGCTCTGTCCTATTTGGTATTCATTTCCAATGTTTCTTAACATTTTGAATTTGTGTAAGTGGTTTATAAAAGTTAATTTTGTTTGGGCTAAACTGAAAAACAATATTTTATATAGCTCATGAACTTTGCCAATGGGCAGCTAAAACAGGTTTGGATGATTTTTGTAATGTTGGAGATTCTCCGCCCCTATGCCGAGAGCTTCGGCGGAAACCGGTTCTTAATCGATGCAAGGAATACTCTTTCCATTATCAATCTTTCCGCCTGGAAATGATGGAGAGGTTTTAACAAGGCCGATTCTGTTAAATAAATGATCTTAGGCCACCCTCTCTTAGGAAACAACTATTAACTTTGTTACCTTTTGTTACATACCTCGGTTATTAATTAGGAAAATTAGAGGTTTGAAATTATGCAATTAGAATTTTAAATTATACATTTTTATTATTCCAAATTTAGATAATTAATTCGAGTTTATTTTTGTAATTAGGTTTATGATTTTGAGTCCGATGGTTGTAATAATCATTGTCTATTTAAGAGAGCTTATATTAATTAGAAGAGTGCACCAAAAGTTTATAGTCTCTCTCAAGTCTCAGAGGAAGGGAGACTAAATTTGGTGAAAAATTGTTAAATCTCCCGTTTCAATATCCAAATTCCGGACCGTATCACCAGAGTGGGAGATGTGTTTTTGACCCCCATGCGGAAATCACTCGAGTTAAATCATTTAAACAAAAAATGTAGATATCTTAGTTTTCATTGAAATTACTTAATTTTATTATGAGAATATCTTGATGGAAAACCAGAAACTAAAAGCACTCGACTTGAATCAAACAAGAGATTTCGGAAAGAAGACACCAAAAGACTTGACTGTAAATCAAACAAGCTGAAACAATCATTGTCTTTTTTTTGCATTTGTTTCTCAGGCTCTGCGACAAACGTCGCCTTCGCAAACATAACCCTCCGCCGGCGCCGCCTCTTCTTCGTCTTCTTTCCCTTCCTCGGCGAGACGCTTCAGCCGTTCCTCCGTGAACGGGTACGCCTCGGCTCCATGGAGTCCGATGAGGTCCCGGGCTTCCGTTGTGACAGTCCGGCCCGACTGCCCAATGGCTACGGCCGTCGGGATGCCTTGGACTTTGAATTTTCGGCTGAGGAACTTCTTCCTCTCGTCTCCGTAAGGGAGGGCTAGCCACGGCATCTCGGAGTAGTACTCGTCGAACGAGGTTTGGTCTCTGTCGCTCGACACGAATACCACTTCGAACGCGTCGTCTTTCGCTTTGATGGCTTCGTATGCCTCGACAAGCTTGGGTGTGAAGCCGCGGCAAGGCGGGCACCAGTGAGCCGAGAAGTAGATCAGGACGTTCTTCCCGACGAGTTCAGACACCGGAACCTAATTTGACATCAAGAGAAATACGTTGAGTGTTGAGCAAGAAAGACATAAACAATATGTTTTCTCTTTTTTTTTTTACCTTGGAGCCATCTTTTCCGATCACAAAGTCTTTATCACCGGAGACCAGCAGCGACTCCAACGTCTGCGATTCCTGTTTCGCTTTCTCGATCGCGGCCAGCTCGTCCATCTTCTCTTGCGTAAAAGGGTAGGCGTTGATTCCGTGCTCTTCGATGGTTTCGGCTACGTTGGGGCTCACGGTTTTCCCGTCCGGGCCCAATATAACCAGCGTCGGAATCGTCCGGAGCTCAAAGTATCGCGCGAGTTTCTCACAGGTCTTGTCTTGAAACGGCAGAGCCAACCACGGAGCATTCTCGAGCCCTTTTTTGAACTCTTCCTCTTCTCGGTCCAAAGACACCGAGACGACCTCAAAGCTCTCACCTTTCTCCTTGAGTTTGTTGTAAATTTCAACAAGCGTGGCAGTGAATTGAACGCAAGGATCGTAGGCGTTCGCTGAGAAATAAAGCCCTACCATCTTTCCTTCAAGCTCAGAGACAGGAACCTGTAAATGCATTCATTAAACCCAAAGCGTAAAATTTCCATTTATTAAAAACAAAAACAAAAAAAAAAGACAAAAAAACTTACCTGACTCAGATCCTTCGAGATCACGTAATCCCGGGAGCCAGAGACCAAAAGCGAGCTCACGGTTTGGTTCCTTTTAGCTTCCTCTTCTTGCTCTTTCAGGAAAGCGAGCCTCTCTTGGGTAAACGGGTAACCATCAACGCCGTGTTCCATCACGATCGCCGTCCCGTCCTCGGTCGTGACTTTTCCATCGGAGCCGAGTATCACGAGATTCGGAATTCCCTGCACTTCGAACAGCTCGTTCAATCGCTTTCGTGTCTCCGAGTCGGAAAACGGAATGGCAAGCCATGGCATTTGGGAGAAGTATTCCTTGAACGACTTGTCGTCTCTGTCGCCGGAGACAAAGACCACTTCGAACTCGCCTTTCGGAGCGACTTCTTGGTATAACTCGATCAGTTTCGGGGTGAAACGGTGACAAGGACCGCACCAAGATGCGGAGAAATATATCCCCACAGTCTTGTCTTTCAAGCTACCGATTTCAACCTGACAAAATCATAAGCTTGAGTCCAATAGAAACTTAAAAATATGAATCCTTTTTTAAGCTGTTCAGCTTAATGACCTAAAAAATGGGTATCATTCTAATACGCCCCAATATTTTTTTTTTTGTAAATAATCTGAATGTAAACGGAACGAAATAGGAAATTTCTTCCTTTTAAATATTTTTCATACTGTTTTTGGTACCGTTTCCATCTTAATGTCTTTTTTTTTTATAGGCTAAGATGTTTCTAAATATTCTACTTTAACCCCTAATCAACTCAATACTATTTTTATCCTCTAAATCCCAGGTCCTAACATTCACTTGTCGTTTGATTGAATCAAATACCGATAGTTCTTAATAAGCAACAGAAATCAAAAACAAGGATTTACTGATTATAAACAATTAAAATCACAATCTTTCCAGTGACAGAGCAAGCTTATATCGACTAATTATTCAAAATTTTAAAAAATTGCTTATAAATTAGCCCTAATCAAACCGAAAACAAACTGACGAACATCAACTAGAAATAAATTTGAAAAAAAAAAACGGCGATCGAAACAATAAAGCTACCAGATGTATTGATTATACTGTGAAATGGAAACGAAAAACAAAGAAACAAAAGAATCGAACCTGATCGCCATTGCTGCGGACGAGGAAGCTTCTCTCGGCGGAGGAAAAGAGCGTCGACAGGTCGTGAGTAACGCCGTTAGCCATTTCTGTATACTGTAGATATGGTAAAGCCAAGGATTGTTTAGCTATATGTGTATTTCTATAGATATATTGGTACAAATGTGTCTGTGTGTGTGAATCTATTTATACGAGAGAGAGAAAGACTTCTCTTCTCTTAAAATAATTGAAAACTTAATTAATGTCAAGCTTAATTGCTAAGGAAAAAAAAAAAAAAAAAAAAGAAGAAGAAGAAGAATAATCCACGTTTTAGCGTTCTCGTCACGTTAGTTCTCATGGGCTTTAGCGAACGCCCAATATGAAGCTACTTCACATCAGACCAAACTTATTCCAGGCCTTTGTTACCATATTTACTTAATTTCTCAAAATGTAGTTTTTATTTCATAAATACCTATTTTTCAGTAAAAAAAAATATATAAAAATTAATGTCATTTTGGCCATTTCCTGTTATCGGAACCGAATAATTTTGTTGGCGTTTAGAGAGGTTATTACAATCACACAAATTTTTCTCTGCACGACTTCAAATATTAGAAAAACACTCTACCAAAATTGTATAAGATAATATACGAAATTTTTAGCTCATAAATATGTATAAAACTCTATCCAATTAAATTTGTACGTTGACGAAGACGAGAGACACGACGCCAAATTATTCCTTGACTGTTTGTTAATCATCGATTTGTATTAATATATAGCTTTTGACAACTCACAAGGATGTTTTAATATAATCAATTCAAAATTGAATTTATAAGTTTGTACTTTAATATATTATTTATCATAATCGAGTAATATGATTAGCTAGATATTATTATGTAAAGTCAACATAAAAGACCCTTCAATTACTTGCCGCCCAAGACTCCCGAATTAGTAACATCTTCATTTTTTTGTGCCACGAATCAGCTCGAGTTTTCTGGTCCAGCTCATCTACGCTCCCAGCACTTTTTCCGGCCAAAATGAGCTTCATTGAGTTCTATTCCACAATGAATGTAAAGGGCTTTTGTTTTTGCTTTAATAGGATGAACTTTGCTACTCTCAGTCCTTTTTTTTTTTTTCTTTTTCATTTTTTCAAATATCAAATAGGTTATTCTAAAACACTATGATCACTGAAAAAAAAGTTTACCAAAATATTAAGTCATATTTTTCCAAATCATGACATACAGGAGAGAAATTATTGGGTACAATACACTCTTCATTATTAATCATTTTATTCTTTTTTTCATTTAATTTATTAATCATCTTAACTTATTTTCCTTTAATATTTTTTTTACTGACCCATTAAATATTTTAACGAACTTTATATTGCCACTCTCTCTCTCTCTCTCTCTCTCTCTCTACGAACTTTAAATTACCCCTCTCTCTCTCTCCTCTTTTTTATTTTTTGTATTTTTCTAATCTTGGAGTTTTCATCAGATATATGTTTTATACGAAATCAAGTGTTTAGTGAAGTTAAAAACATATGTGTTGTTCTTGATTTCGGCTCATGTAAAATGGTCAAAGTCACTAGCTCTCTTGAGTCTTTGATCCACTCTCCAAAAAAGCTCAAACACCGAATCATTCTTCCGATAAACTATAATTCGGATACACCAGAGACTCGCAAAGGAGTCCTGAACATACCCGAGAGCTTATAAGGTGTGAAACTACATTTCCATATCTTTTTCATTTCCTTTCTTTTGCTGTTGTAAACTTAAAAGTTCATATTAATCAAGAGCTATGGTGGTGTATCTTCCATAGGCACAGATAAAGAGATCGAGCCAAAGGCATCAAATTTTTGGAGCCGAAGAAGGAAAGGTAATGGGATGAATTCTAATCTTTATGGGGATCTATTTCACCTTTGTAGAAAAGTAATTATTTAGTTACAAAAATGGTTGAGACATGAAATATGGGCAGCTCTACTATATCCATAAAACGCCTTACAAAAAAAAAAAAAAAAAAAAAAAAAAAACCGGGACAGAATTCGCACTTTACATAAGCTTCCTCAATCCTCTTACTATTCCCTAAAGAATCATAATCAACAATGTTTCCGAACAATATGTCAGACATGTCAGAATAGAAGGAAAAGAACATATCCAAATCAATCAAACAGTGAATACACTATTGTACCGGGTTTCTCTAGAAACGACGATTTCCGAAATTAGTTTGAGCGCCGAAGTTATTGTTCGAATTGAAAGCCCGAGTCTCGGACTCTCCGCTCGAGTTGTCGCGGTGATTCCACGGAGACTGGTTCCTCGGAGCCTCTCTAGAGTTGTTACCGAACTCTCCGCTGTACTTGTCGTACTCCGAGCTATCTCCCAATGCCATCATTCGAAACTTCATCATGTCCTGGTTGTACTGACCCGATTCGTAGATCGTGCTCTGTCCGTATTTCACTCCGTTCGAGAGATCCGACATTTCGCCTTCGCAGTCCAGTGCTCTTGCCACCTGAACATGGCCTCATCGGTGAGTACATCAGCCAAACTCAAGACATACTTAATCATTTAGTGCTCTTTTTTTTTTTAAGGGTCCAGTTGCTATCTAGCCATGAAACGTTAGAAATTTTAAAATATCCAACGTTTCGTTAATTTCTTATAAATAGCCACGTAAATCTATTTACGCTATCAAAATAATAAAAAACGTAAGAGTAAATTTCTAGTAAATATAACTATTTACGAAATATTTACAATAGTTTTTTGCTATTTACGAAAAATTTACAAAACGTTGATTAAAACGCAAATGTTTATGTTTACGTGGATTATATCGCTAAATTTTTTTTTTTAATGGGTTTATAGTCTTTGAACTCTAATGAGTATACTAATTTTATGGTTAAATTTACAAGAGATATAAGTCTAATTCTCAACACGTGTATTAAAGTTAAGAATCATGGTTTTTATAAGTTAAATAAATGTCCATTCACCCTCCTCATAAAGTCTAAAAATATACATTACTCGTGATCTAAACCTCTATTTTTATTAAATTTGTGGTATCAATGCGAAAACTCGGCGAGACGATTACTTCAAAACCGGTGATGACCTATTTCCGATACGTGGTATATTTTAAATTAACCGTCGTTAATAAAATCAACTACAAATTGGATATTACTCACTTAGCCCTTAAATTCTAATGCAATTAGTCCTTTTTATAAAGTGAACAAGTTATTGAACCAGGCAAATATCATTAAGTTTCTTAGGTGATACATTTCATCAAAAATACTATTTATTTGAAAATTATACATAGATATATATATATATATATATATATATATATATATATATATATGTGTGTGTGTGTATTTAAAGCTACAAAATCGATTGTTTCATTTATATTTTCCTCATAAAATTATCAAAAAATTAGGTAAATAGTCAACTAAAATGTTTGGAATTGCTATATAGCCAACGTTTCGTAAACTTTAGGTAAATAGCCATAAAGATAATATGACCTAATAAATGGAAGTGGCTTACCCTAAGATTTACGAAACGTTGGTTATTTAGTAATGTGAAACTGTAAATATGACTATTTACCCAATAGACCCTAAAATTATTGTATATGGACCAAAGTGTGAGTAAGTTTAAGGACCATTTGCGTTAAAAAAAAAAAGGCCTTTCTATTTTATTTTATAAATCATTGTGATCAACCTGAACCATTCGGGGCCGTTTAGGGGCAGAGTGGCGTACACAGGCCGCGGCAGCCTCGACCATTCTGGTCATTTCACCTTCTATGTAGTTATTCTCGAGCCGAGGATCGACTAGTTCAGTCAGGTCACCGCTTTCTAGAGCGCGAATTAGAAGAGGACGAGCCTATCGACAACCATGTGTTCAGTACTAAAATAGAGACGCATGGAAAAACAAAATAAAACAATTAACAAAAATTGGTCGGACAACTTACCCATTCAACAAGGCTCTCATCGCCTAATGGGCGAGTAGGGTCAACCGATTTACGCCCCGTGATGAGCTCTAGGAGAACTACGCCGAACGAGAACACGTCTGATTTATCTGTCAATTTTCCGCTCGATGCATATTCGGGTGCCATGTATCTATAGTAAAAATTACCAAAAAAAGGAAATATATTCATCATGAAATTTGCTCAATTTTTTTTTTATTTTTTATGTTATTTTAGTTGGAGAAGAAGGGTCGAGATGAACTAACCCGAAAGTGCCCATAACTCTAGTCGAGACGTGTGTGTGAGTGTCGTTGGACGGCTTGGCGAGGCCAAAATCAGCAACCTGTTATAGGAGTGATATTAGAGCCTGTTTTGGAGGGATAACACAACAAAGCACTTCCTAAGAAACAAAAACAAAAGTTCTGTTACACGCCTGTGCTTCGAAAGAATCTTCGAGCAGAATGTTCGCAGACTTAATGTCTCTGTGAATGATCTTGGGATGGCCTTCAAAAACAAAAAACAAAAAAATATTTCAAATTCATTGATTTATTGATCCCACAAGCCAAAAGAAAATTACCATAAAAATAAAAATAAAATTACTGTAACTTACAATCTTCATGCAAATAAGCCAATCCCTTGGCAGCTCCGAGAGCTATCTTGAGCCTTTTCGCCCAATCCAACACCGGCATTCCAGCCCCTAATTGCAGCACCCAAAATATTTATAAAAAATAATAATAATAAAATTAAAAAATTATGGATTTCATGTGGAAATTTCACAAATAGTTCATTTGAAAATGGTAATTCGTAGAATACCATTTCAAATCTATTATAAATACTACTTTTTTTTTATTCTCAAACAATTTTACCATTTATTCTAAAATCTAAATGAAACTGTAAAAAAAAAACACAAAAAAAAACACAAAAACAAAAACTGGCAATAACAAAGAAAATGCCGTAAAAAAATAGATATATATTTATAGAATAACAAAAAAAAAAGAACATTCGAGGGTTTAAATTCGAAAAGAAAGTACTGATTTCCACAAGATGACAAGATTTATGATAATTGAGTAACGGACCCACCAAATTTTATAAATTCGCTAAATACTCAACCTTTTGTAAATTTTCAATAAATAGTCAATATAGTGATGTGACATTATTTAGACGTTTTTAACATTCCATTTATGCCATAGGACTCTAATGGTTATTTACTATTATTTACAACTATTAATGTCTTTTTTTTTGCTTTGTTAATAAAATTCGTGGCTATTTACGAAAAATTGACTATATTACAAAACTTGAGTTATCATATGACTATATATATATACAAAAAAACTCGATTAATTTATACCGTGCAAATGATGCTCGAGGGTGTCGTTGGAGACGAACTCGTAGATGAGGAGGCGGTGGTGGTCGGAGATGCAGTATCCGACGAGGGAGACGAGGTGGCGGTGGTGGACTCGGCTGATGATCTCGACCTCGGCCTTGAACTCCCTCTCCCCTTGCCCGCTCCCGGCCTTGAGCTGCTTCACGGCCACCTCCTTCCCGTCGGGGAGCGTCCCTTTGTAGACGCACCCGAAGCCGCCCTGGCCCACCATGTTCTCCCGCGAGAACCCGTTCGTCATCTCCGCCGCCTCCTCGTAGCTGAAGTACGGGTTGGGCCCGCCCATCAGGCCCGAGTCGTGGCCCCGCTGGCTCCCGTGGCTGTTCACTGCGTACGAGCTCGGCGGCGTCGTCGGCGGACCGTAAAAGTTGCTGTCCGCCGGCCCCGAGCTGAAGTTTATGTTGTGTTGCTGTCCTCCTCCGGAAAAGTACACATCTGGACCATATTTCCAATTTAACGAATTCAATACTCTTTTTGCATTAGTAAAGGCTATCGAAAATTCCACTTCCAATGAGTTGGAATTTCGGTCGTTAACATAAAGACGGAACACTTCCGACTATTAAAGACCATAGTTCTAGCTTATTGAAATAGTGAAACCTTTTTTTCGAAAATTTACAACAATATTCACGAAATTAAATAATAATAACGGGAAATTCTAGTTTCGTGAATCATTGGAATGAAATTTCCGGTTTCTTAAGGGTTGGAAAGAACAAATTTCAGGTTTCCATTTGCTTACGTAGACCTTATAGAAAAAAAAAATGAGATACATAGTTTTAATTTTTATTTTTTAAGTATGAATTGTATTTGAAATAATATTTTTTATAATGCACTAATGTATAAATAAATACATAATACATATAAGTATTAAATTATAGTTATAAATTAAATTTTGAGTTAATTTTATAATGTTAAAAAAAAATTAGATATTAAAAAAAAATTAAATGGAATAGTGAAATGCATATTTGAAGATACACCATTTAATTCCATCTTCAAATATGAAAGAAAGATGAGTTTGCAAACTCATCTCTATCTCCATCTTCACAATGAAGATGCATTGCGGAAGCTCTAATAAAACTCAAACGAACTACAATACTAAAAAAAAAAATGACATCATTTTATAGAGTGAATTACTCGTCTCATTTTGCCAATGAGTAATCATATGTTTCATTTTGTTAATTGACAAGAAGAGAACGTGATTTTTATAAATGATGTCAGGTCTCTTTTTAAATATATATATATATATATATATATATATATATATATATAAATTTGGGGGGACAAATAGTTTAATTGTGTCATTGAAAAAAAACCTGATTTGGCGGGTGTGGTTCCGGCGGGAATGTAACGAGGCGGAACGGCATAGATTTCCGATCGCTTCCTTCTCCTCCGCCGACTTGAGCACATGAAGAACAGTGCTATCACCGCCACCAGGAAAACTCCGGCGATCGCAACTCCGGCGACTGTGCCGGGATGGATGCCAGTTTGCTCCGATGAGTCGGTTGTCGCCGGCGAGGAAGAAGAAGAAGAAGAGGACGACGATGATGACGTCGACGATGAAGAATCAGAACTCGATCTAGATCCCGGAGGAACTCCCGCGCTCGGCGTGATCGGAGTCCGTGTCGGAGGAGAAGGAGAATTCGAGCTCGGAATCGCCGGCGGAGGAGCGGCGCTGTTATCCGACGGCGGAGAATTCGGAGGCGGTTTGAATTCTTCAGGCGGCGGAGGCGATTTTTCGTCGGAACGTTCCGGACTTGGCGGAGAAGGCGAGTCTTCGGATTTCGGCGGCGGAGGGGAATCCGATTCCCCCTGCGGCGGTGGAGATTTTTTTGATTTCGGAGGGGGAGGAGAAGAGCTCGGCGAGGACTTCTCCGGCGGCGGACTGACGACCGGCGTCTCCTGCTGCGGCGGCGGAGATAGACTCGGCGAGCTTGGCGGGGGAGATTCCGATGCCGGAGGAGGTGGAGGATCGGTTTCCGTCGGAGGCGCCGGTGGAGGAGATTCCGGTGACGGCGGAGAGGATGTTGCCGGAGTTTCGTCCGGAGGCGGCGGCGATGGTGGAGAGCTAGGGTTTGGATCTTCGGTCGGAGGAGCGTTTGGCGGTTGTCCGCCGGTGAGAGGCAACGGTAAAAGAGAGGAATCCGAGGAAGGCGGCGGAGAGGAAGAATCCGGCGCCGGTGGAGATTGGTCGATAATTTCTGACATCTCTCAATAAGAATAATAATTTAATTTTTTGCAGGTTTTTGTTGTTGTAATAATGAGAAACGAAACCATGCAAAAGCAAAGCAAAACCAAAAAACTAAAAAAAAAAATCAGATCTAAGAAAAGAGAATAGAAACGGAAGGAAAAAAAAAAGTTATAATTATTTCTGATCGATCAAATACTATCGTACGTGTTTTCTGTTCTACTTCTAACGACGCACGAGAAAAATTAATAATAATAATAAGAATTATAAATAAATAAAATTAAAATGGTAATTTATTTGTTGTTGATGGTTATAGAGAGCTAATGAAAACAAATCTTCATGAGCACCACCACCAACAACATTCCCGTCAACAAACCATAATAACAAGAACACCTATAATTTCTGTCTCTATTTTTTATTTTTATTTGTTTTTCAGTTTTCAAGATAATTATTCTTGGGTCTGTTGTTTGTCTGAAGGAGCTTTGTGATTACTTGGCTGCACGATCTTTTTCCTCTGGGTTTGTTAAAATTCTCCAACTGTCAATACTTTTTTTATTATTATTATTCACTCGAATAAGAATATTAAAAATATATATAATAAATAATATAATTAGATGTACTCGTTCCTTGTGCTTCGGGTTACCGCGAAAACCTGGAAGAGACAGTTGTGACGGCCCATTAAGTGACTTGGACTCCTTTGGGCCCACTAACTGAGTTCTAATTGAATTTATTCTTTTTTTTCACTATTAATTATCTGCCACGTCATATCAGGATTTGAACTTCTAGATTCTCAATAATCAATTATAACGGATCTGGGCTGCAGTATTTGGCAAACAAATAAATTTTTTCATGTTGTTCGAATACTTGTGCCTATAATTATCCGCGAGGATTATGACAAAAATGAGACAAATAGATATATTATCTCATGTATAGTAGCAAAAGTATTCACTATTTGTAATCTGTATGGTCCTATGGTGTGCCAAATAGATCATTTTTCTCGGGTGTAACATTTGCTTTGTTGGGATGATAAAATTTCCATACCATACACAAAAATAAAAGTAATAAAAGGTATGGAATTTATGTATTTACTTATAATGTATAGTATGAATCCTAAGTTCGTTGCACATAATGAAAATGACATGTAAGCAATAAATAATTATGTAAGAAAGTATACCGTGAGACTAATTATTGATATCTAGTTATCTACTACTGCAATAAATGCCTTTAGACACAAGGACACATTCGCTATAAGTCGCGTTTGTTTAGACCCGAGAAACGAAGATTATTAATCGTCAAAGGAGCTCTCGATGCTAGTATTACAATATATAATCAACGATTATGACTTTCAATATTTTTTCATGATAATGCATGGCTTAAGATTCCAGATGTGAGACCGGTAACGTCATAATTATTGTTATGTTTGTGAATAATAAATTATTGTCGGAAAAATACTAATCTTCAAACAACCTCGACTGTATCAATGATTTGATACATAATAGATAATAAAAATGATATAACGCTTAACCTTATAAGTATATACATTACCAATATTATGAAATGAGATTATTCAATGAAGTTGTCGCATCAATAATTTTACATCGATGACATATTATTTTATATACGAGTTTAATAATGTTATGATTATTGTTACACGAGTACATTAATCACCATCAATACTACGTTTATATAAAATAAAAATAAAAACATTAACTACTTAGCTAGTTATTTGATCCATATAACATAATGAAAATATCGTAACGTCCAATGTAATAGATACTTACGTAAGTAGTATGACGTGAGATTAATCAATTGTGACATCAATAATTTATATATAAGTGATGTGAGATGGGTACATAATAATTATTATCACACGAATCCATAATTAATTATTATCGACAAAAATTTATCAAACAAACCACGGCTTCCTAATCGGTGATTTTATTGATAATAAATAACCAATATGACGTCACGATGAACGCCGTAAATAATTCAAGTAGTACGACGTGAGATGATGATGAATGATTGTTGTCACAATCAGTGTCGTCAATAATATTCATAGCATTGACATAATATTGACGTGAGATTGCTAACGTCTTCCATGAGTGCAAAATTAGTTATTTTCGACAAACATTTATTCAACAACCTCGAATCTCAAACCATCGATTTACAAGGAAGACGCAAGATAAATGACGACACATGATTACAAAATCGCGTATCAAACCCGACATCGGTCAAAAGTGTGTAATGTATATTATTATAATGACATTGTGATTAATTTAATTTGGTAATAGTAATTGATTGCTAATTAAAAGTGGGTCAAACAATTTGTTAAGAACATAACAAACTCTTTTTATATACTTTAAACACCTAGCTAGGTAGTGTCAAAGTGTCAAATCAATATAGCTTTTGTAACTTAAAAATATACAACTATATTTTCCTTAAATGTCATGCTAAAAACAAGAAGAAAAAAAATGTAATAAATGCACAATTTCACAAATTCATTGAATAAAACCAATTTATATCTCTAAAATGATAAACACCCAGATTCTCTCCCTTGCCTCTGTGTCCACAGTTCACAACCACCACCCTCTCCCTCTCTCTCTCATCTAATATCCAAAAATACCCCTTCAATGCTCCCACCTGGAGGTATCCGGCGAGGGGCAAATTTGTAAAAGGGCAAAAAAAAAAGAAAAGAAGAGCGTTACAAGGCTTTTTTGACACGAGCAAAGTCACACCCGAGCGAGTAATTGGTCAACCCCCGAACGACGACCTTCCTCAGAATTAACACGTGCCATGCTCTCTCCACACATACTCATCCTCTTTGTCCTCTCTCTCTCTCTCTCTCTCTCTCATTATATATACACATACATATGATATATCACTCACTCCTTTATAGAAGTATCTTTCAAGGCTATCTAGTCTCTCTCTCTCTCTCCTTCGCTACATCCTTGCTTTGTAGAAGTCTCTTTCAAGGTTAGTCACTTTTCACTTCTCTCTCTCTCTATATGTATTTATATATATATATCATAGATATCACTCATTGCTTTGTAGAAGTATATTAATCTTCTCTATATCCTTTGTACAAGTATTTTTCAAGGTTTAATCCCTTTTCATTTCTTTCACTCTCTCTATATAGATATACATAAATATATATATATATAGATATAAGCATTTGCTTTTTTGCTTTTCCAGGATTTGAAAATGGACAACAACAACTACTCGTCATCATCATCATCCCACCAATCCACGTCATCATCATCCTCCTCGGAAAAAGAAACCGTCGTCCCGGCAAACCCATCTCCGCCGCCGCCGCCGATCATCCCCTCCTCCGGCGACGGCGACGACGAAGCCCTGAGTCCGTACACGCTGACGGAGCTGGCGGCGCACGGAATCCATCGCGTGGGGTCATCATCGAGCGAGGAGAGAGAAAAAGTGAAGACGATGTTCATGACCGGAATGGGCTCTCTGTCGGCCCAAACGGCGGTGATATCGGTCCACAAGAACTCGGCCGAGCCCAGCCACGCTTTTCAGGCCGACTCGGCCGTGCTGGCGCGTAAACACCACGGCCTCTCCGTCTACGCCGACGCGTGGCTCGGTGGGCCCAAGGACCAGATCTTCGGGATCGTCCAGCGTGGCTTCCCTCGCCACCGCGACGGACTTGATTCCTGGCCGGTTTGCCTCTCCGCGGTCAATTACGCACTCGATAGGTATAATCATAAATAATAATAAAATATATAATAGCAGTTATAGAGAGTGTATGTATCAAATATCAATCACTCGCTATAAGAAACACAAGTACTACGTACGCTTTATAATGAGACCAAAAGAATAGTTAATAGATTAATTGTTTACATGAGTTTGACTAGAGTAAAGTAATATTAGGTTTTTTTTTAACCATTAGTTGAGTAACTAAGCTCGGAGATTTGCTAAATTATCAATCAATTATATAAATTTTTAAGTAAATAGTTATTGCGGTGATATGACATTGTTTATATGTTTTTAGCATTTTATTTATGTATTTAGAGAGATGATTATTTAGAATTATTGACGAATATCTACGATTATTAATGTGTTTTTTCGTGTTATTTATTTAAAATTTATGAAAGGTTTGTTTTAATGGGATTTTTAGTGGTCAACTTTTTTGTCGTCTAATATCAATAAAAATAATAACTACTATAGAGAGTGCATGTATGTATCAAATATCAATCACTCGCTATAAGAAACACAACTACTACGTACCCTTTATATAAGACCAAAAGAATAGTTGATAGATTAATTGTTTACATGAGTTTGACTAGAGTAAAGTATATTAGGTTTTTTTAAACCATTAACTAAGCTAGGAAATTTGCTAAATTATCAATCTACTATATAAATTTTAAGTAAATAGTTATAACGGTGATATGATATTGGTGATATGATATTGTTTAGACATTTTTAGCATTATATTTATGTATTTAGACTAGAGTCCGATGACTATTTAGAATTATTTACGAATATTTACGATTATTAATGTGTTTTTTCCTGCTATTTATTTTAAATTTATGAAAGGTTTGTTTTAATGGGATTTTTAGTGGTCAACTTTTTTGTCGTCTAACATGTTTTTTGTTTTAATAGATATGTACAAACATGTTTTATGGGAAATTTTACAGAAGAAGAAAAACATTTGCAATGGTGACGTATTATCGTTTTTATATATTTATAATTTTTTTATTATAAATTTTCAATTTGGAATTTGGATCAATGTAAGAAATTCTATTACATTATAGTGGACGAAATTTTAAGAACATAGCTATTTAATTTGTAATGCTTATACAATGTTTGCATTTTATAGACTGCATTTATATAGTATGTTTTCATATATGTCTCACAACGAAACTTTAATGGCATGTGTAGGTACGGAGTAACGGAGGAATGTTACATTTTTGGAGAACCTATTGAGTTAGCTTATTCGTAGAATATGATTGCTTAACTATTAAGATTACTTTGATAAATAGAAGTTAAATTACGTTTTTTTTAAATAAAGATTATTTTTACTTATTATTATTATTTTATGATTTATAATTTAGTATTTTTTTTTCTCAAAATACATCAATGTGAAATACCAAACATGAAACACCCATAATGCACATCTAGAAATTTATTTATCACTTTAATACTATAAAGTTAAATACAGAACTATCTCAAATTTTCTTTACATAAATATGAGATCTCTCGGACAGAGCTATAGATTATTACACAACAAATATACTCATATGTAATATAATTAACACCGTAGATACAAATATAATCATATGTATCACCAGCTTTCGAAAGAGTTTGTGATTAAGTTTTTGGAAAGTGGTCAATTGATTATGAAAAATAAATGACAATATAATATTGATTAAGACTTTAATTTTTTATTATTAATTAATTAGTTTCAAATGATCATTTTATATAATTTCTCTTTCTTTTTTTTTTTTTGGCTAGTTTGCAAAATAAAATGACTAATATGAAATGGCACAGTGTGTTAAAATGTGACGTGGACGAGGGAGGTGTTAGGCACGTGATGCTTTGCCGTGTGACCCTGGGACTGATGGAAGAAGTGAAGAACGATTCAACTCAGAAGCTTCCGAGTTCGAACGAGTTCGACTCAGGTGTGGACAGTCGAACTTACCCATCCATATTCTACATTTGGGCTCCTTTCGTCAACGTTCGGATTCACCCTAAATACATCGTCTCTTTCACCACCTATGGCCTTGACGGTACGTAATTAATTATATATATATATATATATATATATATATATATATATATACATATACATATACATATTGACATTATTATTTTCTTTTGGGTTCTTCAGATCTGAGAACCAGGACTTTAATGTCTCCGATTTCTCACTCCGAGGCTTTTGCTCTCATCATGCAATCTCTCACCAAGTTCCTAGACTCGGAGAGAATGAAACTCATTGTTCAATCCCACAATGATTTTCTAGTGAGTTTCTATATATACATAATATACTTGTAAAGCACCACTGTGTATATACAGTAGTCTAATGATTGTATATTATTTATATGAATATTTGATGATCAGGAAAGAAAGATAAGTCGTCCACAGCTGATAATGAGGATGAGGGACGTAGTTGGAGATCATATCTTGAGGAAAGCGATCAAGTTGAATCCATTGAATCCCATTAAAAAGGAATAGCTCATCAACTCTCTCTCTCTCTCAAATCACCGTCTAGGGTTTGGGTTCATTCTTATATGTTGTTTGTCCGTTTGTGGGTCTGACTCTTATTTACATATTTATGTCGTCATGGTGGTCTTTTAATCGTTGTCGGTGGGGAAAATATCAACAGTATCCCTCGTGTTTAATCGAAATGCGAGATTTATCCCTTCCATTTATAGAAATATCAGACATATCCTTTCAGTTTAATATAAATGACATATACATCCCCTAAAAACATGTTATATTACAAATATCACCCATTTTCATTTATTTTTTACAAAAAAATAATTTGAACTCCCCAAAATATCCTTAATGAAATAATTTTTTATTTTCTATTCTATATAAAAAAAAAGTTTAAATTAAAAAATTTATTTATAAAAAGTTAAGGATTTATTTTATAAAGAGATATTTTGATTTTTTGTAATAAAATAGTAAATAAATATTTATTCTATTAAGGGTATTTTGGGGAGTTCAAATTATTTTTTTGTAAAAAATAAACGAAATGGGTGATTTGTAATATAAATTTTTTTAGGGGAGGTATATGTCATTTATATTAAACTAAAGGGATATGTCTGATATTTTTAGAAATAGAGGGGATAAATCTCGCATTTCGATTAAACATGAGGGATAATTTTGATATTTTCCCTTGTCTGTGTCACAATCTTTCCAAAGCAGTGGTCTTTTCTTTTTAAAATAAGAAAGTATTTGACTTCTTAGTGGTATTACTTTTACTTGTATGCCCATGTGTCTTATTGCGTGTTGGTTATTTAATTTTTTGCTGCACTAATCTGTTAATTATTCCATAGATTGAAAATGAATTGTATATATTCAACTGGACAATGAAGCTAAGGCTACATTTCACAGCACTAAACATATACTATATGTAATCTAACAGTTTTAAAAAAATAATAATATTAACATAAGTGCATTAATTTACCGGAAGTATATGTTTAGGCTACATTTCACAGCACTAAACATATACTATATGTAATCTAACAGTTTTAAAAAAAAAAAAATAATAACATAAGTGCATTAATTTACCGGAAGTTATATTCTCTAAATATAAACTTAATTGCAAGCCCAAAAGCTGAAATCGTATCACCTTATTTTGCTATTTAAGAATATATATGTTAAGTAATTGAAGAATTTTGTGAGAGCTACAACGAGAAAATGTTGGTTTACAAAGTAATATACATTATCGAACCGTTAGTATTGGCAGCAACTTTACTCCTTGGCCGAAACATAGTCTTCTATTTTTCATTATATTTTAAATAGGGTTTGTTAATTAAATTCACATGGTCTAAATTAACGCAATCGACGCATGAAAATATTTTGTAATTTCGTATTTAAGGTATGGCTAGCGCAGTTTTATTTGTTCATTCGACATTGTGTATATACGGTTATATATAAATAATGAATAATTTACAGGCGATCAATGAGAAGAAGAAATAAAGAACGAAAAAATCATGCTAAAGAAATTGGCTAATGTCTGTACAAAAGTATTGAAACCTGTACGTCATGCGGTTTTTTTTTTTAAAAAGAAAAAATAACAGAGAGAGAGAGAGAGTAATAGGCATAAAATGGATTTGGCGGCTCCTACTCTTTAATATTCAGAGCCTTTATTTTCTTCTCAAGCTGTTGACAACACAGAAAGAGAGACCAGTTTAAACTCCTCAAGCAATACACACATATATAGAGCTTTCATATATGTATGAAATAGAGATACAGACCTTGGCACTTTCCATCCTTATAATGTCCAAATCTTTCAGGAGTTGCTCATTGCTGTACAGAAAAGAGAGTGAACCAAAATGATGCCTGGACTGTTAATAGAAAAAATAAAACAGATATTCCGACTTACCATTTCGTCATAGACAGAAGACGGGATTCAAGGACCTTTTCTCTACAAAAAGTCTCAAACATCTGCAAAAATAAAAAAATAAAAAAATACAAAAATCAATTGTTACTCATCTACATATAGCTTGCTTCTTTCCGGCTCGACAGATATAAAGGTATGATCACAAGCAAAGCCTTTTCTACCAATCTTTACGTGTTTGCATTTCATTCTAACCGGCTTTATTATAACGAAAAAATTCGATATACATCATTTTTTTTACCTGACTATGCTCCTTGCCGGTTGCTGATTCTGCAAAATATGAAATATAGTATTATGTAAATATATATACGTATATTATTCTGAAATAGATAGCTCGTTGATGTACGTACCACTGGCTTCCTGTACGTATTTAAGGCATGTCACTATTTGTTCCTGCCAGCATAGTCATAATGTAATAATTAGAAAACAGTGATACATAAAAAAAACTAAAAAATTACAATTAATAAAGGAATTTATATGAAGATTTAAAACCGTGCCTTTTGCAGGGAATTTTGCTTCAGGATATACTTCAGCGATGGAAGAATCGAAGCGGTTGTGTCAGAAGAGGAACCACTATCAGAGCCATTCGGAATGTCCTAAGAACAAAATCACCAAAGGAAAACGATTTAATTGTTCAAAATTCAGAATTATTACCCTATAATACATGCATTATATGAATTAATGCATTATATGAATTGATTTATTTTTCAAGAAATTTTCTACCTTCGGACTGGACTCCAGCTTTTCAGAAGACTGTGCGTCAAACGGCAAGCTCACATCATGTGATTCATTTTCTCCTACACATTGGTCACATTTCACATACACTAATAATATGCTTAAACAACATAAGATCAGAACAAAGACTAGTATGAAAACCATGCGTACCAGATAGGGCGTTTCCGCTACCACTTCCCAGAAGTAAAAGCTCATCCCTGCAAACAATTCAACTTGCTACTATAAAACGATCGAGCTTCTTTTTCGGAGCTAAATGATTACTATCGCCTCACATATTTTCTCAAATATAAGACGAATATATTTATGATAAGAGTATGACATCACTATTCTTCTCCGGGCTTATTAAGGTTAAGAGAATCTATGGAAGCGTACAGTTAATCATACATTAAAGAGTAGTTAGACCAGAAAAGGAAAAAGGTGAAACGTACTCGAGTGTCGGAGAGAATCCGTTGGGAAACGACTTGGACGAACCATTGGGATTCTGAAAATTATTACACCCGTTCTGAAGAAGTAAAAATGCGTTAAAGATATCTTGTATGAGAGGGTTGTATACTCATTGGCTCAATAAATGAAAAGATTCCAAAATGATATACCTCCTTATCGGGTATAACAGAGTTGTCCGAATCAGAATGATTTGGTATTTCCACTAATTTCTCCTGTTCAGACGAGTTATCAGATTCATCCTCTAGTTTGCTGGGCGAACCGTGATTTTCCGCCCTAGGAACACTGTCGTCTTCATCACTATCTCCAAGCTGAAAAGTTCATAATTCTTATGAGCGCCAATCACTTCACATTCATATTCCGTATGATCAAAATATAAACTCAGAAAAGAAGAAAAAACTTAATTCTTGACATGAATCTACTTACAAGAGCAGCCTGATTTTTCAGATCGTTAGGGTCAAAATCCCAACCACTGATTCCCTTAATATACTCTTTCTGCAACATTGAAAAACAGCTTCATCATTCAAAGGAACAAAAAAAAATTACAAACTGGTGTAACTATGCAATATGCATATACGTCGCAATGATTAAAATTTAACTTTCTCACACGACAACTTTCTATAGAGATGAAGTAACAAGTCAGGAACTGAGCAGTTAAGAGATGTAAAGAGTTATGTTTCTAGAAATCAGTACCTGAGATATATTCTCTTCTTCGCCAAGCATGACCTTATTCTGGGCAAAAAGGCTAGCCTCTTTTTCCTAGACAATGCAATGAAGGCATGTCAAGGTGTGCACAAAATATACCCAGATATATTTTGAGTACTTGATGTTAAAATCACAAGCATGAACCTTCAAGATCCTGTAACGATCGCCCATGGGCGGAAGACCCTGAAGAAGGGTATGTGCCACATATTCGTTAGACTCTGCATATTTGAAGAACCGATGATTTAAAAGCCTCTTTGCTGAAGGACGCTTCCTTGGATCTTTCACTAGGCACTTGGCCACCAAGTCTTTGAAGGACTGCAAAATATCGCCACTCTTAGTTAAATTTAATAGAATTAACTATCCCCAAAGATATTCGAGTTCCGTAGATATTTACCCTTGAAAATATTTTGTCCCTCTCATAGTCTAGGCCAGGTGGCGCGTTTTGTATGGTCATCAGCAAAACCTGTCATAGAGGCAATATCATATGATCTCGATTCATATGCACACACAATTCATGATTGTATTAGGGTTAGGACACTTTTTGTAGATTTCAATAAAGCATTTCACGATGAAAACACACAAGAGTTTATGTAGAGATTGATTGAGGCTTACCTTCATCGGCGGGTAGTTGGAAAAAGGAGCGTGGCCATGAGCAAGTTCAAGAGCTGTTATACCAAATGACCATATATCTGCTCTGTTTGCATGAAACTAAATGTCATGATCCGATACAGGAAACAAATCCAGTACGTAAATATAAATATACCCTAGATCGTATTCTATGTAACAAATTATGTCATCCTAGTATTGAAGTGAAGACATGTACATTCCATTTGAAACTCTTGTATGATTTGTCATGGTGGAATTTCCTTATGCATTTAAGGAGACTAGTACACCAATTTAATTATAAAAAAGAGTCAAAGCAGTTTATTGATCACAATGGACATGAGTAATTAATAAATCAGTACCATAATTACATGCTTGACAGGCGTTATTTATATATAAACTTTAATACCCTTTTCGGAAATTAACCGCCAAAATATAATAGGTATAAAAAGTAAAATCCAAAGTAAGTTTATAAAATGAAAATCCGATATACAGAACTTACTTAAAATCATATCCATGCAATTGCTGCATCACTTCAGGAGCCATCCTGCAAGGAAAAAGAAACATACAAACAGGTTTCAACAGATTGGTGACGAAACAAAACAAAGGGCTAACGGGGCACTTTGTTAAATATATACATAGATATATATAATAAAAAAATACTGAAAATAATCAGAAGGTAGGTACGCACCAGCAGGGCGTCCCAACAAATGTGTTCCTTGCATGGCGTCTATCACCGCTATCAAACAAACTAGCTGAAACACCGAAATCTGCCAACTTCACCGAGCCTTTTGAATCGACCAACACATTCCCAGCCTGCAAATTAATACAGCAAATCATCAAGTTACGAGCAACAAATTCAAATCCTTCAGATAATCATGCGAAAAGAAATGTAAATACTGCAGATAATGAAACGAAAAAACAAATGCAACAGAGAGAGAGAGAGAGACCTTAATGTCTCTGTGAATGAGTCCCTCTGTATGCAAATATGCAATAGCATGCAGAACCGCTTTCAACATCGTTGCGATGATGGGCTGAGTAAAGCCGTTCGGATGAACATACTTCATTATGTGGAGAGCCGAACCGCTGTCCATGAAAGGCGTCACGATCCAAAGGGTCATCCCAGAAACAAAGGAGCAATGTGCCTTGAGCAGATGCGGATCGTTGAGCAAGGTCATCGTTTGCACTTCTCTGCGAATCACGTCCTGCTCAAAAACAATAGTTCGTCGATTCCATTCCATATACACAAAAGATTCTATGTAACGGCAAAAGTAATCGGTGCATACCAAATCAGTGCCACATCTTTCCAAGTCCATAACTTTGATTGCGACGATCTCGTTCAGAGGAATGCAAAGAGCTCTGTGCACGGCGGCGCTGACACCGCGGCCGACTTCTTCGTACAGCTTGTAATCCTCGGCCCTGAGTGGGAATTTCTTGGCCGGCAAGTCTTCCGTCACGGCCTCTTTACGAGACTTCTGAGTCTTCATTATAACCACACCCCTTAGTGAACCTGTGTATAATAACATCACATCAATAATGAAAAAAAAAAAAAAACACGGAATCAAGGAAATAATATTTTATATGATTTATGTGAATTTAATGGGGATTGTTAGCTTTGACTAGGTTTGACATTCCATTATTTAAGTTCTACTAGCCAAACAGTATTGAATTGTTTATTCCGATTACAAACTATTCTCTATTGCTTATTCGCCAAGGAAATGCGAATTCCGATCAAACCCTAAGCGATAAAGACCTCTTATATTGCAATTTTGATAACCCTAACACCGGAAGTTGATTTCTTTGTGATTCACGACTGTCGCAGAAATTTAGGACTCGGAATCAAGAATCAGATTCTTCAGCAGAAAATCGCGTATAAGGAATCAAGAAAAATTGGGAATCGAGATAAACAGAAAGAGCCGATTGTCTGATTGATTGATTTCGAAACACTAAATTAAATGACAACAACAACACCGGAATTCGATTCAATAGAAATCAAAATGTATTAAATAGGTTAGCAAAGAGAGAATGAAGAATTCAGTGGTCAGCCATTAATGAAGAAGCTTCGAAACTCACCAACAGTTCTCTTTCTTCTTCGTTCTCTTCGTCTCCGAGCTCGCCGTTCTCCGACTAACACTCGCTTTCTGTTATTTTTCTTTTTACCATTTTACTTCCATAGTTAATTGCCGGTATTTATTTTGGCAAAACCTAGGTTAAGTTACCCCTAAAATAAATTATGTTCGTTGATGTAAATTTAATGGATGAGATGAGAGAGTGAGTGAGCTAGAATTGGTAACGGTGGACTAATATCGTAATTTAAAACAAAATAGTTTTTTTTTTTTCCTGTTCAATTAATTAAAGAACATGAATAATTGAATAAATTAGGTCATGGGGCTTTATCTTTTCGTTTTTTTATTTTATTTTACAAACGAGTTTATCGGGTTGTTTGTGTGTTATTAGTTTGACATTTACATTAGAATAAATAATTTTTTTTTTTTTTTGTGTGTGTGTGTAAAACAATATAAATTCTAGGAGCGTGTACAGTCTAGTAAAAAAAAATTGGATCAAGTCATTTAAAAAAAAAAATTAGATCAGACTGGACTATTTAAGAAATATAATTAAATCGGATCAAACCATTTCAAATCGATCCAATCCATTTTAGACCGTTTTATATTTTTTTACAAATTTAATTAGAGAATAAAACAAAACAAAAATTATATATTAACATAAACATGCATGAATTAAGATTTTTAACCCAAAATAGTCTGTTCAAATATCTAATAATTATTAAGAAAAACATTAAAAAAAAAATGGAATCCAATTCGGTCTAACTCACGCTCTATAATTTTGAATCGAGAGAACCGTTTTAGACTAGTCCAAAAAATAGACCGAGCGAGATTGGGAAAATAAAAAACCGCTTTAAACCGGACCGGTGGTTTAAAATACTGGTGATCTTGTCCGGTAAACATTTTTTAGTTTTTTTGCACAACCCTAACAATTTTATTAAGACAAAAAAATGGTGTTTATATCATGGTTTTAAATTTCACCAGTTTTTTTGTCCAAATTATCTTTCACTAATTTTTCTTAATGAAAATCATGTTTATAGTGACGTTTTTGACATGATGAAGTTTAAAGAAAAATTGCACGAACTAAGCCGCTACAAACGTCGAAATGATTCAATCAACGTTTCAAATATGTTTTAAATATAACTACAAAATGTTATGTGTCAAGTTATTTTCCGTTAATTTTTTTTTTATATTTTAGATATTTGTATACTGTTAATTTTTATTAATGGTTATTTTTTCAAATTAATCAAACGTTGGCTATTTATCAAAATTTGAGTTTGTATATGACTAATTAACTATATATTAATTTGTTTCCGCAAAGAAATATTAACGAACTCTATTAACGTCGTTCCCTATATACGTATCAAAATAGCCACACAAAAAATGGTAAAACCAGATTATTTCATTCAAACTAATGAAAGAGGCTTGCAGTCCACGTGTGTACAATAAGTTAGCCATTCATTAAAAAAAAAAAAAAAAAAAAAAAAAAAGGCCGGCAATTGCAGATAGACAAAAGTAAATTGTGCCTCACCACACAATCTGAGTCATAATCATCCCGGAAGGACGAGCATATTGACCATATGAGTAGCCCACAAGCAGTCTAACTCGACCATATGGTCAGTTTAAGAACAAAAAATTAGATAAATAGCCAATTAAAATGTTAGAAATTGCTATATAGTCAACGTTTTGTAAATCTTAAGTAAATAATCACTATTTACTTGAGATTTACAGTTGTAAACATATGAAAGTGACTATTTATCTAAGATTTATAAAATGTCGACTATTTAGCAATGCCAAATTATAAATGTGGTTATTTACCTAATAGATCATTTTATGGAAGTGATCACGCGTCTCAACATGTTTGGTTCATTTTTTCTTTTATGAGGGTATAATAATCATAAAAATGAACCAAAACAAAACAATGATTACTTTTGAAATCTATTCCATTTCATTTCCACCTAATTCCATCTAACTAAATATACCCTAAAAAATTAGAATCGTTGCTTTATCAAGCAAGTATATTGAGGACGAGCTTGCTTAGCATATACACATATATATAGTATATACATATATAATGCAAAAGAATACATGTACATCGCCTATGTGTGCATATTAGAAATAATCGATATATGTAACGTCTACATTTTCATAATGGAATGCAATGGTATTGGTTTTACGCCCATACAGTCTAATATAATTATTGTCCCCGAAATAATAAATAAATAAATAAAAGCCCGTTAAAAATTTGTTTTTTAACAAGAAACTCCGCCAAAGATTACAGAATATGGCAAGAACATTAAATGCACCGGTGAGTCTTGATCATTCTTTTCTTCAACTTTATTCCGTACTCGTTAGGGTAGTACCGGCCGATCAAGTTCGTGTGTCTTTTAAACTTGAATCTTTTGTCCTCACAGTAGATGCACACATGATGGTCTCCAATCGCGTCCTTCAGTGGTCCGGTGAGAATGAGAAACTTTGAACTCTTTCGCTAGTAGCTGTGACGTAAATTAGCTCAAGAGTTTTGTGAGATGAAATGTGAGTATATAGATTACTAGTTTCATGATCGGAGTAACCCTTTTTTTTTACGGATTGAATTTTCATGTGTTGCGATGAAATCACACACGCAAGCGTACGTGTAACTCAAGTAATATATATATATATATATATATATATATATATATATATATATATATATATATATATAGAAGTACGAGTGTCGATCCCACGAGAATTAGAAAAGTTAACAATTTAATATAATTTATTGCGAATTGATTCTAAGAAAACGGAAGATGGTTTTGAAACAGTTAACAAAATTAAGTAAAACAAAAGAAGAAATAATCACGAGTTTTCAATAAAGAAAAAATAGGGGTCACGACTTCATCGAAATTATCTAGGTCGGAGGTTTCGGGTTTGAACAACAAAATCTACTCATATGGATGTTAATCACACTCTATCAAAAATGTCCACGAGCCTCTTATCTTATTAAAACAACTACAATATTGTTCTAGCAAATCTATGTAATTGACGGATTATTATTATTCCGGTCTCTAATCCTATTAAAACAACTACACGCAACACGACAAGAGTTCAAACGATTATATAAATTGCATAAATTTCCTATTAACCTAGATCAACTATGAAGACATGACTACGAACATGATTCTCTACTTTTTCTCAAGAAGCACGCAATCTTAGATAACAATTCTAATAGTGATCAAGCACTAAAAAACTTTAAAAACAATTCATATCAAGCACTCTAAAAGAGTGAATTCGTACGGGTAAAACGCATTCATCTCCATGTAACTTGATGTTTCTAATTTATTTTCTTAATTTTCATTTTTAAAAGGATCTGTATATTAAATTTACGTGGCTTGAACTAATGCGATCCGTCACAAAGCATGGAAATATTTTGTAATTTCCCATTTAAGGTATATGACTAGTGAAATTTTATTTGTTTATTTCGACAATGTGTATACGGTTATGTATAAAAACTAAATAATTTAGAGGCGATCAATGAGAAGAAGAAAGATTAAATGAAATAACTATGCTAAAGAAAATTGACTAATGTCTGTGCAAAGGGTTTAATACCTTTAGATATATAGATAGATAGAGAGTCATTCATGTATGTGCAGTGGCGGATCCAGACTCGGAAGGCGGGGGGGCCAAAACTGAATTTTGGCCGAAAAAAAAAAAAAAAAAAAAAATTAAGCCTGAATTTTTTTTTTTTGGGGGGGGCCCAGGCCTCTTGGGCCTTCAACGTGGGTCCGCCACTGTGTATGTGTATATAGAATGGAAAATAGAGATACGGACCTTGGCACTTTCCATCCTTATAATCTCTAAATCTTTTGTTACTCATTGCTGCATAGAAAAGAGAGTAAACCAAATGTACAAAATGTTAAAGAAAATGGACACAAAATATTATTCTCACTTATTATTTCATTTGTCATGGACACAAGACGGGATTCGTTGACCTTCTCTCTACAAAAAGTCTCAAACATCTGAGGGAAAAAAAACAAAAAAAAGGAATAATACATTTAAGTTGGTTTGAAGATTTGTTGATATTGTTTGAAAATTTGTTGACGTATATGTCAACAAATTTGAACTTGTTTGAAGGTCCAAATTTTTCAAAAACGCTTAACTTTAGCATAGAGTTAGGCACCGACGAGAGACAACGCATATATGGTCAGATGGAGAGATAAAAAGAAGGGGAGGGAAAAGGAAAATAATGAGAAAAAAAATGCAACGAAAAATTATTCACAAATTTTTCTCTCTGCAAATGTTACTAATAATGATGTCCATATATTTCTTTTAGTTGATTTTTGTGAAAATATTCTAAACTACTAATATTCTAGTCCAGATCCCTAAAATATATATACAATGTCATGCATGGCGATATTAGGGATTAGTTGACTCGTGATGAATCTCAATGCAAACTCAACTTAATTTTAGTTCTTGCATCTCAGTCTCACGTCTCATTTCTCGGGCCTTTTAACACCTTAACTCTAAACTACGAGCAATTTTTTTTTTTTTTTGCGAGAGTTAGGCAGCTTAACTATCATTTAATTAAAAAAATAGTCAAAATTAAGATAAGACGCACGCGACTTAGACAAGTGTGTTGAGTTAAATTTTTAATATCTAAATGGATAGGTTATATTAAATGAGGGTAGTATATTTGACTATTTCATAAAGTTTTTTTAACTCGCTATTCCTTATCTATTAAAAAAAATAGCAACTCCTAGGATACAATCAGCTTAAAACATATTTACAAATTCAAGTAACGGCTTATAATAAGTTTAAAATATCATTGAAACAAAAATATTACTTTAAAAATATAAGTTTACTCAAGTTTAAAATATCATTGAAACAGAAATATTACTTTAAAAATAAAAAATATTACTTTAAAAATAAAAAAAATATTACAAATTCAAAGAACGTTCTTACAAGTTTACTCAAGTTGTAAACATGTCTTAAGTTTGAGGGAAAAAGAAAGGTCTTAACTTGTTTAAGCATAGAATTTCATCTGACAAGTTTTGATTTTTTTTCTTTAATGATTAAAATGTTACAAAATCAATATTTAAAGACCAATTCCCAGTTCACTAACAAAAATAGTTTAGAGACCAATATTTGAACCACAACTAAAAAAATACCTCAACTATAATTCTGAAGCCGGAGATTTTTATATGTTACTCCACTATGTACATGTAGAAGAAAAAAATATTCATAATAAAAGAGACACACATTAAGACGATGACTTCAAATAGTTGTGAAATGATAAACTTGTGACTCTAGTAATTTGTTTTCAGATTATATGTTTGGCTGAGAATAAAAAAAGGAAGTGGATAAATCCCAATTCAACAGAAAGCGACTCATCCTAAATTCATCGCCGGCCAAGTAATAGCTAGCTAGTGAACCATTTTGAGGTTTTGAGAGCAACTAACTAATAATTAATTTTGGAGCCATCATTTTCTTGGTCCCTTTCATTAAATGAATGAGATCAAACAACCAAGTGTTAGCCAGGCCAATCAATTCCTTAAACCACAAGACTTGCCTGTATCAAATAGTTTTAGTTGAAAGAAAATATATAATTAGTTTTATGGACTTGGTTTACTTGTACCATTTAATGGTAGGCAATACAGCTATCATATTGGAAGTGGATTACATTTTTATCTAATTGAACGAATAAAAAAAGGGATTGGGAAAATTTTATGAAAAATTGTGGTCCTTTGTTCAATATTTATATCATATATCTATATAATATAATAAGTCAGAATGTAAAATTACTATTCATAGACTATTCATCCTATTCATTGTCCAATTAAATCATGACACTTCATTTTCAACCAATAAGAACACAACACATCATCTTCAAACCGGATTTTTATTACACTCACGCAAGATCTCACGCGCCCTTTCAAACTCACGTGCATGATATCAGTTATATCGAAAACGGTTTTAAAGAGTAATTAGCGGAATCACAAAGTCCCGCTCTGTCACTCCTATTCCTATTTCTTCCCTAAAACTTCGCGCGCGCTCTATCTCAGTCTCTCGTCTCGCGTTACAGTTTCCTGTTCTCCGAATCCCTAAAACTTCTCTGTGTTTCGCATTACGGTTTCCTGTTCTCGTCTCGCGATTATTGGATTTACTGGTCGGACTCCGCAGGTTCAAGATTCGCGCTCCTCTAGGTTCGTTGCCGATCTTAATTTCCCTTCAATTAAGCGTTTTGTTCTTCTAATTGTCTTTGAAAATGTATGTGGTTTTTTGGGTTTTTTGGGTTTCCTGGCTTCTCGATCGTTAAAGGCTTGAGGAATTTATGAATTCCGGTTGGAATCTTAGTGTGACGCTTGAAATACCTTGGGTACTGAAGATGAAACGGGAACAAGATTTAGGTTTCATATTTTTGGATTGCTGAAATGACTTAGACATGTAAAAATAAAGTCCCTGAGATGGCGAATATTTAAAGTCTTTGGTGTTGGTTTTATTATGGTTTATTATAATTTATGGGGAGAGTATTGCATTACAAACCTCTTGATTTTGAAGTTTTATTGTGTTAAATCCCTATATTAATTGAATGTAAATGCGTCTTTGTTTTGCTCAAATATGGGCTGCGATAAATGTTTTGATTTGGGTTGAGAATTTCTAAATTTATAATTTTTCAGATTTGATATTGATGGGTATGTCACTGGGTTTGGTCATCCAAAGTGAGTGAGAACACATGAAGCAGCTTCGGGAACATGTCCAGTGGTTCTCACTCTCGTTGATGGAGGAGCTACGTGCATTGGTAAAACGGTCATCGATGAATTAGCCTACAGGTATATACTTTGATTTTTGAATGCTGAACATTGTGAAAGTCTGCATTTTTTTTAGCTTCAATTAAATAAGGTTGTACATTTTTTTAAATAGATTTTCCCGAGTAATGGTAGTTCCTATTTCTCGTAGAAATTATATCTTGTAAATTCTGAATTTTCCATTTTCTCAGATGTCTACTTTCAGATGCGGCCTTAAAATATGGCAATTTAACTTGTATCGTTTTACTTCTTTTGGCTATTTTTTCCCATTATTGCTGAATTGAAGTTTGGGTTTAACAAACGTTACCAGGTAGAAAATTTCAGTTGGATTATCTTCAACAAGTCTTACCAGATATGTCATATTCATATGCTATCTTAGATAGGCTATTGAATCTATAAGACATCAATGTTTTGACCATTTTTTTTTTCTATGCATTAATAGTTTTTTTTTAATTTTTTTTTATTTGTCTCCCATATCTTTATCAGAATAATTTCCCTAATGATGAAATGCCGGAAAAATATCATCACGTACCAAAAATTCGGATAAAAAAGATTTGTAGATCCGTCGTTGTGTTGAAAAAACGAAGGCCATGTGCGGAGCCTTATTCCTCATTGTTATTATTTATTGAATAACTAACTGCGATATAACGTGATTCCTCAAACTAGGCGTTGTTTTTTTGTTAGAAGTCTATATAATAGCTCTATCTCTGAATTGCGTTTTCACGTTCTGTTTGATTTCATTACAGATGCGCTTTGGTCTCTCCAACCAACTTTCATTTAGATCCAGATTTGATTTCATCAGATTACGTGCGAGGTTAGAACTTTTTGGTCAATGATTGAATTTTGGTTCACCAGTGATTGATTTTTATGAATTTCTTTTGGCCCTTGGTTGATTCTTTTTCTGGGTTACAATTCACTCATTTCAGTAATATTTTTTCTCTTACGATGATTATTTCTATAACGGGAATTATGTGCTTTAGTTTTGTAATGTTTGACATAGTTTCTTGGATAATTGTAGATTTGCACAAATCAGTATGTGTGAATGTTTGGTGACGTTGTTTTTCTCTGATTTGTGTGCATTTCATTGGATCGGATGATTGGATAATGTTTTTATTTTATTTTATTATTACTATAACTATTCTTCTTTTTCTTTTTTGCAAATACATGCTGTAAGAGACTTAGTCGAGTAGTGCATTGGTCTTTTTATATTCAAAGATGTCGTAGAAGAAATTAAACAGCAGAAGGGGATCTATATTTTGTAAATTTGGGAACAATTTCTGAAAGTATGATCAATAACATAGAGTACCATTTAGATAAATAACATATATGAATCTCCACACCTTATTTAGATCGTTGATCATCAAGGAAGGTTTTCATTGTTGGACATGGATTTGAGACAATCTTTGTTATTAAGATTGATGAAATTGGGGTTAGCCATGAGTCTGAGTGATCCATCAACTCTGAATTTTTGAATCGTGTGGCTGAGAAATTAGTCATTTGTACTTTATAGATTATTGGAGTATTTAAGATTTGTGGATTGTCTTGAACCTTAAGATGCCTTGAACCATCTAGAGATGATTTACTTTTTTTTTTTGAAAAATTCCTCTTGCTAATTGCAGATTTACCCACACCGACTTTGGACTGTTTTCTCTTGATTAACTGCTTTTTTATTCTTCTTGGTTTTTTGATTTGGCATCTCTCCCCGCGTTTTTTTTCCTACCCGTGCTCTCAACGGACTCAATCTATGACCCGATTCTTAACTCTGCTGCAACTCGTCGATCATTATACCGTTCTCGCCCTAACTCCGGCGACGAGACTGAACTCACACGGACAAGAAGGTCACGGTATGCTTTCTTTGTGAACAAACAGATTCGCGAGAATGGGTATGCTTTCCCATCATTGTTGCAAAACAAAGCTTTTTTTTATCATACAATCTGGCTCATCTTCAATCATCCCCGATTCGATCTCTCTTCAGACAAATTTTAGGCCGTAATTTGTAGCCAAGGAGTTCACTCTATATATTCCCAGCCATTCAGAGCAGCAATATCACTGTATCATCTGGAGCAAGAACGATCTTGGAATGCTATTCATAGGTGGGGAAAAGCAATCAAATTTCTCAACAATTTAATGATTTGATCTTAATGTAAAATATATTTTTCCAATCTTTAATTATGTTAATCACTCTTTATCTTTAATGATGACCAGGTGGTTGTTGGACCCGCTTCTCTCTCTGTTTTATCAATCCACATATGCCATCCTTTGTTGAAGCAACGGTGTGAGAAAGATAAATGGCAAGATTGGCATAAGATTGCCCACATCCTTGAAATCAAGTTCCAGTAAAGCAACATCTGAATCTTATTAAAGGTAAATTATTCATTTATTATTTTTCAATTTGTCTGATAAGTTATATACATGCTATGACTCTCCCTTACCATTTAAATTTTATTAGACTCTAATGCTGGTTTCTTTGTTCGTAAAGGGACAAAGGAAGCCTGTGCCTTTGCATAGTGTTATGGTTCTTGAGGTCAACCAGGTACTTGGAGAAAGTTTCAGCACGTGGTGTAGATGATTCTCATGATTAACGATAAGGTTTGTGGAATCGATTTTGAATTGTTAGTATTAAATTTTACGTGCTTGGTCTGGGAATCGAAGGACGGGAATGATAAAATGCTAGGTTTGAGAACTTAAGAACTGGATTTATTATTACGACTACTCTGATTTTTATTTACTTATGTCAATTTTTTTTTTTAAGTATGTCACTGACTATATATTTCCTTGAAATATTTGTACTGATTATGAGAGTCTCTAAAAAAATTTACTCCCTAAGTATTATGTATTGTTGAAATATTTCATAACTTAGTATTCATTTATAACTTCATGCTTTGAAGAAAAACTTGATAAATTAAATCATACATATATTAATTATTTACTGATTACAACTACAAACACCACGTGCATTACAACTACAAACACCACGTGCGAAGCACGTGTTTCAGACTAATATATGTGTGTGTGTGGGGGGGGGGGGATCTAACTAAACACATAAGAGTAAACACTTTGATTATTTTCAATAGGTCATGATGAAACATGTTACTCCTTTTAAAGAGATTTGTAACTAACTAGACCACTTTAAACATGTGATTTTGGATCTAGCCTATGTTTGACAATTTTTAGGGATATAGTCAAATGACTTATGTGGCAATAATTAAGGTCTGATTTGTTCTTATTTATTAATAAATTCGTCACTTTCTTTCTCCTATATTTTTTCAAATATTTTTTTTTTTGCATCAAAACTTCAAAAATTCGTATCTTTCTCATACGAACTCGAAATTGAGTGATTTCAAATCCTACAAATTCGTGGCATCGAGATCTTCAAAAATAGACCCAATGTGTTTGATGAAAAATTATGTTTAATGCATCATATTTACATTTCCATTTTTTTTTTGATAATTTCAAAAAATTTCCGTTATTTCCATATTTAAGGTAGATTTTTCTACATCTATGGTATTAAACATTATTTTTCATCAAACACAATGGATCTATTTTTGAAGATCTCGGCGTCACGAATCCGTAGGATTTGGAATCACTCAATTTCGAGTTCATATAAGATAAATATGGTTTTTTGAAGTTTTTATGTAAAAAAAGTGTAGGAAAAAAATAGGAGAGAGAAACTGACGAATTTATTAATAAATAAGGGTAAATAAGACCTTAATTATTGCCACATAATCATGTTAGCTATTTTCCTAAAAATTGTGAAACATAGACTAAAAACAAATTTCAAAGTTTCATTTTGGTTATTTCGCTACAATGCCTTTTATCTTTCAAATTTGCTCAAATTGATAAACATGCGGAGAAAATGAAGAATATTTCAGAATCAATTTCTTTATTATCTTTACAAGTAAATAATAACCAATATATTTTTTATAATAAATAGAAGCTTCTCTTAATTATTCGTTATCCGAAACGTTTGACTTTCAACTGTGATGTCTTCGACCAAAACTTTGACCAAAAAGTTTATTTTAGCAGGTAGGTGCAGAATATTGTTATTTTTTATAGTTGTGTTTGCCAAAAAAAGAAAAAAAAAAAAACGATACGAAGACCGTTGATTTTGACCAAAAATGTGGGCTTTGTCAACGAGTCTTGGCTTTAATTTAAGCGAATGTGCAGACATAGGTGAAATAAAATGGATTCTTTGATTTTATGACTTTGAATTTTAGCCCAAGTTAAGATAAATCTTTAAATGGTTGTTTGAGATCATTATGAAAAAATAATATTACTCGTACATTTTATGAAATGGATTCATGCCAAGTAGGCATAAACAGGGATAAATATGACTTTTTGACCAAAATACTTTTAATGACTCTAGGAAAAAATAAATAAATAAACGTTTGGTCGTGTTCTATCACAGCCAAACGCTGTATTTTTCTTTAGTTAATGTGCATTTTGATTGAATGTCATATTTTTTCAAAATTTTGACGAAATGGTGTAAAAAAAAATGCAATATCATAGATCATGAGTCACACTTTTATTTTTATTTTTTTCTTGTTTAATGGTTTGAAATTCAACGTTGACATGGAGTTGTTTTGTTTTTATATAAATTTTACATGTCAAATGATGTTTCATATGAACTAATTCACTTCTGAAGTTATTTAAACACAAAATTTAGCAGATTATTTGGAATTTTCAATGTATGCGTATCTAATTAGTCACATATAAACTTAAATTTTGATAAATTATCAACGTTTATGTTAATTTTACAAAAGTAGCTATTAATAATCAACGGTATACAAATATCTAAAAAATCATTGAAATTAACATAGATTAATTTTGTCATGTCAGAGAGCGTATTTAGAATGTTGGCTAAATAATAATTATTAATATTTCATATCACCTAAGTCGATTATAACTTTCTGTTTTATTTCATTATGAATGTAAGTATTGGTATTTAAGTATAACTATTATCATTATCAGCAGAGACTCAAATTCTTTTTTTTTTCGGTTATTGACGGCATAAATACCACAGTTATTCAAATTTACACACTTATATACCACATTTTTTCGGCGACAAAAATACCAAATATCATTACTTAGCACCATCGTTAACTTAAACACGTTAATTGTCCAAGTGGCACCATTCATTTAAAACAATATAGAATATGCGTGTCCACATGGACAATTAACGTGTTTAAGTTAACGATGGTACTAAGTAATGATGTTTGGTATTTTTGTCGCCGAGAAAAAGTGATATATAAATATATAAATTCGAAAAATTGTGATATTTATGTCGTTAATAACTTTTTTTTCAAAATTCATAAATTAGTATAAGAGCAACCATAGATTTCCCTATCCTAGGTTGAACTAAATTGAAACGGCACATTTATTCATATTAAAACAATACGTTGTGACTCTTCTTATTCTTTGTCACAAAATTTATTTTTTAAACAATTTTATCACAATATTAAAGAAAGCCTTTTATTTAAATGTTGTATGTAAATTCACTCAAGATATGCATCACATTGGGATTGTAATTAATATATGGATATCCTTAACTCTCAAAGTTCACATTATCTAGTTAATATAGCATCATTAATATGACATAGAATATAGGCGAAAAAAATCATAAATATTTATTATAATGGGAGTAATATATAATGGAATTGGGATTGTAATTAATCAGACATCTTGAAAAAGTAGATGTACTGTTTTCATAATGTTTTTTAAGGATATTTTAGCAAGCTAAGCAACGCCTATTAATTTATCAGATTAATAAGATAAATTAAACTGTAAATAAAGAAACAAAAAATTGATAACCCAATTCGGCCTATCGTGTCTACGTCTGGAGGGATGATATTTCCGCTGGAGATACTTCACTAACTGATAGAATAAGTATAGTGACGGATAGCCTTGAATGATCACCTTTCAGGTTTCCTCAACTTCAAAATTACCCAAGTGAAATCTATCCCAGGCTCCCCCTGTGTTTGAACTCTCTTAACTTTTCACTCAACTCGGTCATCAAGTGATTGAACAACGTTTATAACAATGTGTGTTTTACAATACCAATACAATAAAACCCAACTCTTTATATTGCTCTAACAATGACAATCAAGAACAACAGAGTAACATCACACAAACGACAAGATATTTCGGCTGTAGCAACTCCGATAAAACCTTAAGTATGTAACCATACCCAAGAGGGTTAACAATCCTTTTATAAGACACATTCTCAACTGAGAGTCATTTGCTAGAGCTTCTCAATGAAATCGTTAAAGCCTCATTGGTTGATCAGAAAAAACACGGAAGCAAATCATACAAAAGCACTTTGCATAAATTTCACGCCAGAAATGCTAACGTGAAATTAGACAACACATGTCACATCACAAATTTTCAACATCATAGAGCACAACTTTGGCCAATAACAAAAATTCTTCGGCACTTGTTAACTCTAGCTGGTTCTTTGGGTATTATTGCTTTTGAGTCCTTCCTATCCTAGTTGGGGTCGCTCATTAACTATCATTCCGGCTTCATTCAAGGTATAGCTCTATATTGCTTTAATTCAATGCAAGAGATCTATCATTTCTTTATGCTTATAACTCTCAATATCGATAGCATTCAATAATTTTTTTTTCTCATTGTATTACTCTCTTCAATAGGTATTTGTCCATCTAACTCTCACGGCAACACATTAATACTTGTTGATATTAAAGAACTAATACCAGTTTCCCACCTCTTCTCGAGAAACAAGTGGACTCTCTCTTTGCAAAATTGTGCTCAACTTCATATGTGGAAATTACGCCAAGATCTCTTATTTAGTTGGAGGAAGAATCCGCACGAACCATATTTTTTTAGGAACATATCGAGAGAGAATTGAGTTTGGTTAGACAATGTGTGGTTGGAAAACAAGGATCGGTTTTTTAGAGAACTAATACCATAACAAAGACCTATAAAGACATACGGCATGAATTCACCATTTCTGCATTTATCTCACTCCTTCATTTCGATACCTACGGTACTAGCATTAAATACCATAACTAAATATAGAACTAATACCTTTAACTCATTATAGAACCAACCTTGACAAACTGGCATTCAAGAATAAAGGTCAACCAATCTATAATAACAACACCCTTAAATCTGCAAAACTGATAATCGTATTTAGGGATGGTAAATTTACCCATCAATTGTAACTCGACCCGTTATCAAAATTAAATGGCCTAAGTAAAACCTAGTCTTAGTAGATAAACGGGTAGAAGTCGTTAAGATTTTAGCGGACCCGAGTAACGAAATAAGTGGACCCATATAGGTATACTCGGTACTCGACCGATTAACATAAAAAAAAAACTTTTAACTAAGAATTTGTCTCGGATCTATTAAATTTTTTAAGCATTAATTACCACATAACTATCATTTTAATGTTGATAGTTTTATTTTATTATTATTTAAAATATTAATTAAACGGGTAAATAGGTGACAGAAGAGCATTTTCTTATTAGTTTCTTGGCAGATATATGTGTTGTTCTGCTAGCTTCAAAAATTGAGTAACCACCTACTGATAATGAGTTTTTTTAATCATATTTGGGTGATTGATTAAATAAATGGTTCCATAGTTATATCGTCATATACAAATTTTAAATTTGCATAATAGTCAATATTTAATTAATTATAATTAATAATTAATTATAAAATTGATTATATTAATTATAATTAAATTTATTAACTTTGTCCAAATAATTCTGTCTATTGATTGAGTTGTTTGGATAAAATTATTAATTTAGTTAAATCGGTGACTAATTAATTATAACTAATTAATAGTTGGTTATTTAATAAATAATAAATTTGATGTTGTTTAGTTGTTTATAAATTTCTTAAATAAAACCGGCTATACTCATATTCGCCGATAGCTGAGATACACGAAAGACCTACTTGCATTAGTGTTATTTAGGAATTAGGACGCTATTTTTCTCTAGCCAAACTAATAAATATACGTAAACAAGTTAAAGGACTTATAATAATTTTTTAATTTTTATTTATTTTATGACTGTGAAGATGAGTGCAATGCCACATCAGCAGGGACACATCAGCATCGACATCAAGTTAGTTATAACTACCCGAGATAGCTTGTGCGACACGTCACCTCTGTATCATTCTTTATAACCTCTTGTAATCGTTTGCGTTAGTCAAGTCTTTCTTTCAGAGTTGTATTCATGAGTTTCTGAGTGAAGAGAGAGAGAAAAAACCAAGAATCGCAAGCAAGGGCTTGGCGATCTAGAGTGTTTGTCTCGACGGCGATCGAGTGATCTTCTTGTAACCTCCGATTGAATATAGTGGAAGCAAATAGGGAAATCTCATCCCTGATTAGTTGTGTTCTTTTCGATTGTTGTTCATTATGTGATTGCTTACATCGCAAGTTATTTCTGTGCATTTCCAATTGTTATTTGTTCTTGGTTTTAGGGGTTTTTTCAACAATGACAATGAAGTATTCATACGTCACAATCTATTTGATTACCAACATTTAAGAACACAATCCTCTTTTATTCGTTTATCTATTATTAATGGCTTTTAAATGTACTAAAAGTCAAACTGACTTGATCTTCACACATTTTGGATCATCCATGAGGTATGGTCCTCCATTCCCAAATATTTCCTTGTCCAATAAGTTATTATATTTTTATTATTTATTTCATAAAGGTCAAACCGCCAACAATATTCTATCGTTCTATCACTCGGTACAAAAATAACAAATTAATAAAGAAAAAAATACACGAAGCTATTGTCCTCTCTTATATTATTATTGAAAAAGGCTCCCGTGAACAAATTCAAGAAACATTAATCCTAAATTAATACAAAAGACTTATTCATTAAAAAGTAAATTTATGCATACGATGACTATAGTCTATATATAAAAAGAAATTTAATTGAGTGATATTTTGGATCAAATATTAAACACAAAAATAATGCATTGAGCGACTGTTTATTTTCTTATTGTACCTTTTTCCAACAAAATAATGTCGTAATATTTACTCTTGCAACATAAGATATCATTTAATAATGTATGATAAGTATCCTATATGATCAACCATATATTCGATGTATAATATTAAATCATAAAAATGATATGAAGAACGGAAAACAATATTCTCACTTATATGGAGACTGTTCTAAATTTATAAAACTAGCATTGTAATAATAATAAAAATCACCCACGTGGCGGGCATAAAAAATACCGCGTGACATGTAAACACACGTGTGTTCCGTGAGAGACAAGTATTAAAGAAAAGTAAACCAAACCAATTATCAATTTGTGAAAAATATAAATTTAGACAACATGGACGATATTTCGACCAAACTTACTCAGACTTGCTTTACCAACAAATAGCCTTTTTTGGCCTTTTACGCGCCTTTCTTGTGAACCTTCTCTAATTTTATTCTCTCTCTCTCTCTGTCTCATCTCTTATTTAAACCTCGCTCACAGACGCTTTGTTTTCCTTAAGATTAAATTTTGAAACCCAAAAATAAGCAAAAACTCGTTTTCACTTCTCTCTCTCGAAATACCAAACAACCACTTTGCATTTAACGCATTATTTGAGATTATTTGTGCGTATTTATCTTTACACATCAACGATTTGTAGCAGTATCGATTCGGAGAAGGCAAAAAGAGGGGAAAAAATGCAGGGGAGTTCGGTTTTAACAGTTTCTCCAGGTTTGAATCTCCATGCTTTTCCGAAGAATTTTTCGGAGATTTCAAACGAAATGAGCGAAGAGTTTGAAGCGAAGCTTCGTCTCGGCGGTTCGGAGAGCGAGTCGGCTGAGGAACAGAAGGATCTGGAAGCGGAAGAGGAAGAAGAGGAAGAGGAATTCTCTTTCGCGCTCACGAATCCCGACGGATCTCCGATTTCGGCGGAGGAGGCTTTTCAGGACGGTCTGATCCGTCCGATCTTCCCGATCTTCGACAGGTCTCTCCTCTTCTCCGGCGGCGACGAGTCGGTTTCCGATCCGGCGTCCCTGAGACCGCCGCTGAAGAAGCTCTTCGTCGAGGAGAGCCGCGATTCGTCGTCGGACGCGGAGGATTCGTCGCCGGCTGAGCCGGGGACGTACTGCGAGTGGAACGGCAAGGCGGCGATGGAAGCCTCGCCGGAGATGAGCAAGAAGAGCAACTCCACCGGATTCTGTAGGCTGTGGAGGTTCCGAGACCTCGTCGTTCGGAGCAGCAGCGACGGAAAGGACGCGTTCGTGTTCCTGAACCCTAATTCCGCCAAATCGGCGACCGAAGAGGCGTCGGAGAAGACGGAGAAGGAAAGGAAATCGGTCTCCGGCACGGCGGCGCCGGCGACGGTGACGATCATGAAGAAGAAGAAGAAAGCAGCCGAAACGGCGTCGTCGGTGCACGAGAGGCACTACGTGAGGAACAGAGCGAAGAAGGAAGTTGATAAACGACAGTCGTATTTGCCGTACAGACCGAATCTCGTTGGCTTCTTCACCAGCGTCAACGGCTTGAGCAGAAATGTTCATCCATTTTAAATTTTTGTTTGTTTGTTTTTTTTTTATTATTTATCTCAAAACCACTCTAGTATAGGCGGTTTTTGTGGATTAAATTAATTCGTGTAAATGGTCGTGAGAATTACTAATCCAGTTCTTTATTAGTATTTTGGAGAGTGATCTTAATCACAGGTTCATTAGTGTACTAGATAGAAACTCGAAAGGATGTTTCTTTTATTTTTTCAATCTATGTAAAAAAAAAAAAAAAAAAAATAGTCAGAGAAGCCTTACTTTAATTTGAAAAGGCTCTTTAGACACGTTTGTGATTCTTAAACCAATTTGTAGCTATTTCCAAGCATCTTCGTTTTTTTTCTTTTTTGGTTCACACGCATTCCATTCAATATTGGAGGTTTTACTTTTCTATATTAAATGAAAAAAAAATTGTTGTGATTTGGGAGCACAATATGAACGTGCATAATGTAAATGCTCTGTTTTTTTGTTCCCCATATGGGACCCTAAAACTTTCTCCTTTTTCTTTTTTACCACAAGTAATAAAAGAGTTGTTGGGTAAATTTATCGACATAGTAGCAGATCGTACACAAAAAGCTCAGAGAAGAATCAGAATCCACAACCAACCTCAATCATAAACAAAAGTGACATTGCTAGCTAGTTGTTCGTGACTATTATGTATTTATTAATGGACTATAAGTAATAACAACAGAGAAACAAAAAAATTAAAGTAACATTAACATTTTGTCACAAAGTTGGTTTAACATTAACGTAAATCAAAGATTTCGAACCGGAGATTCGAGTTCTTGAACACGTTGTCGCAATCCCCGTAAATTGGGCTATGATCGGGTGTTTCTTCGTGCTGATGAAACCCGTCTTCTTTGCATTCTTTGAGGAGTTCCATTCCAAAGGGATCGGATAGTCGAAAAATGCCATAGCTTCTAATAAAATGTCAAACAACTAAGTACCCAAAAAATAATGTAAATTGAAACCGAAAATCGGAATAATATTTCACCTCGAGGTATCGGTTGGAGCCATGACGATGGCAAATGCTTCGGGTACCATTACCTTAATAAAATAAAAAAAAACGAAAAAAATGTAAAAAAAAAAGTGCTTATTTGATCAATGTGAACATTTATTGTTGAATAAATGGGAGAGAAAGGTAGTCACTCACTAAAAAAGGGAATTCAAAAGTTCAAAAAAGTTAACCTAAAAAGTACCGAACATTTTACCTTTAATGCAAGCAAACTTTTAAATTTCTGAACAATTTAATTTCGATCCATGGCAGGCTTTTACCTTATTCAAATTTCCTAAAAAATTTAATGTTTCTTTGCATTAATATTTCGGGCTTTCGGCTATATTCCTAGGCAACCTACTTGAGAGGGTGGACCATCATCTCATTTAAATAATTTATCTGAATTTTGTCACTATATGATTAGTTTGGAATTTAAAAAAAAAATGTTCATGAATCAATTCAAATACCTGATACGAATATTGAGTATGCAAATCCACCGATGACATGAAACAGCTCTGCGAAGGATGCGTCTGAAAATAAAATAAAAATGCAACTAAAGCAAACTAGCCCCGAAAAAAAAAAATTATATGTTATAGTTCGATTCGGACGGAAAAAAAATAATTTATTTACATGAATCCATCCGAGCGTCAAAAGGGAATGTTCATTCTGTATATTGAAAAATTCTTCCTCGTGAGAAGCCTGACACTGCCATGTAATTCGCGACGAACACAAATATAATTTACTTCCCGTTCGGTAACTTGTGTCCGAAGAAACTTAAAAAAAATTAAAAAATCTAATCAGAAATTAATTAGATGACATGCTTACAGAGCTGGAAGTTGATTCCTGTTTCGGTATAATCAGAGTGGTTACATAGAATATATTCTTTTCCTACAGAAAAAACACAGGTGAGTACAATATATTAAGTTAAAATAGTGTTACAGCAACATTAAGAAATAAAAAAAATAAGGCTACACATTTTTAAATTTATCACAGAAAATGCTTTTGAAATTCTCACCAATGAAGCACCAAGAATCCCACAAGTCTCCAAATCATTGTCTGTGTTTTCCTTGGCGAGTTCTAGGAAATCCTCCATTAATCGACCCGACTGATTGAACACGAACAAATGTGACATTTTTTAAGCAAAATTTGTTGGTTTATCAATTTATTTTCTTACAATGTGCACGTCACGGAGTGATTTAGACGCCGATGCCTCGTTCGATTGTGCGATCTCGAGCCGAGAAATGTGGGCCGTCCGATCGGGGACGGCCTCCACGAATGATATGATCGGAGAAGGAAAGGAATGCTTAACGGGCCGGGCTTTTATAAACCGACCTGATTCGTTTGTTGATGAGGGATTCATAGCTTCATAGGCATGGAATTAAATTAATTTGGATATTATAGATTTTGATTCATGATTCATGATTATTATTATTGTTATTATTATTATTATTATTATTTTATTTTTTTTTACTTTAGAATTGAAGATTGGCATAGGTGTTGTACCAGACAACAAATTTCATGGTATTATTAAATACATTTAATTGCTGAATAATAGCTAAAGCCTTTGAATTTCATGATGGGTTTTTACGAACGATCTGCACAAAATTAATGGACTTGAGCAGACTTAATCGTATATAATTGAACTTTAAATCAAAGGCGAAAAAAGTATAAACAGATGGTACAAGAGATTGTTTAAAAGTTCTAATATAAGTAATAAAAGAATCATTATTTTGTTATGGAACAGAGAAAGGAAGAAAGAACCTGGATTGGGAATTAATTTGAGCTGATTGATTTCTATCAATCTCAAATATAATTCTCTGCTCTGCAACAAAAAAAAAAAGTCGTGTGTTTTTTTCCTCTTTCTCTTTCGTCTGATTAAAGTCGTCTTTCTATTCTTTAGCTTATCGTACTTCTGAATTGTCGTTCAAATGTTACAGTACCGACTTTCAGAGTCTGGCCTCCATTTTCGATCGGTTTGGCTAGGTGGGTCCCACTTTACATTTTTCTATTGATTTGTGTTTGTCATTAACTTCCTTCTGAAGTAGGCTAGTTTGTGTAATTTACCTATTATTTAAGGACTGGTATGCAATACTATATCAGTTTGAGTTTTATTGAATTGTTAATTCGTTTTCTTTGATTTAATTGAAGAACTTAAATCAGCCAAAAAAAAAGGAACTCATCGCTTTTCGAGTGTTTATTTGTGTCTTTGTTTTTCATGAACGGGAATCCTTTTTGGCACGGTTCACGACCTCTGACGATCCACTCAGAGGTTGACACGTGACATTAAACATCCACGTGTCAACCTCTGAGTGGATCGTCAGAGGTCGTGAACCGTGCCAAATAGCGTTGCTCTTTTCATGAAATACCTTTTTCAGTGTTTTCACGCTTATTTGAAGATACGTTGATACAAATAATAACTACTAAAAAAAAAGATGGGTGATTACGGAAGAAACAACAATGAAACAAACTTACATAATCTTTTTTCGCAAATTATGCGGTGCTTATCAAGGGGCTTAGTTACAACTGTCCTCGTTATTGTGTTATTGGTGATTAAGTTAAATTTTTGTGATTATCACATAATTAAATTGAATTTTAGAGAGGTTTGTCCTTATCTTTTTATATATATTTTTTTAAAAGGGGCAAATAGAACCCTTAATAAGGTAATCACTACCGGTATTAGTTTTCCAATTATTATCAGAACGAGAAAAAAAAAAAAGCGACAATCTTAAAAAATAATTTTAGAACATAACTTGAATTCAGTGTGTTTTCTTTTAGCTTCTTTTTTGTTTTGTAATTTTTTGTTCAGCTTTTTTTTATAATTTTTTTTATCGAAATGTAATTTTGAGAAAAAAATATAGTTGTTACATTATTTACACAAATTGACATTTTTTTTTCTTTGAGTGGAGAAAACATTAACAGTTAAACTCTCAAAATATATCATCAACTTACGATAAAATACCAGAAAATAGGTAGCTGCGATTTATTAGTATTTTTTATAAAATTTTGCCGTCAATAATAAAAATAGAAAAAAAAAAAAAAAAAACACACACACACACTTGACCATACGGAAAATAGCCCTAATGAATAAACCCAATTTTAGAATAAGCCCATAGGAATTCTGAGGTTCAATCTTGGGATAAGGAATTACCTCACCTTTAAAATGTTTTCTTATAATAGATTACTTCTCATTATTATTCTGATAATACGTTATTCTCTGTGTCCCTCCTGGTCTAAATCATCGAGTTCTTTTCCAGGCTTATGAAATAATTATTATATATACTTTTAAGGGCACTTTTGCTCAAAATATTTAGCAAATTAACAATTTTAGCAATGATTTCAAACGTTAGTTATTTAGGGAGTTATGTACCTATTTTGAGATAGTTACGTAATTTTTCCAATGACATATAAACAAATAGGATTTTTGACAGCCTTACCCCATTTCTTTTAGTGGTAGGGCTACATTTGTGGCCAAGGAAATGCTCATTTTAGAGCTAAATTATACAAATGTAAGACATTGTTATGAGATAAACATAAAAAGAAATATAGAAGTAAAGAATATGGACTTTGAAAAATAAAATTGAGGTGTCTACGACAACCCATAAATGTTATACTGGGAAATCAAACATGTCGTTTAAAGAAAACGACAACTCCACATTCTATATAAGAAAAGGACATGTAATGTTTTCATTTGTATGGAATACTTCTTCATCTTCCGGTCAAATCATAATTCTTTTATATATACATACATATCTACCTAATATTATAAGTCCCTCTAGACTAAACGGTGCCAAAAGGAAGGAACACAACTTCTCTTCTCCTTTGTTAGAGAATTCCCTAAAATAAGGGAAGAGAAATTATCTTCCCTTATTTTAGGGAATTCTCTACTACAAGGGAAGAGAAATTCTCTTCCCTTAAAAGAGAATTCCCTTCTCCTAAAATATATTTTTGATTTAAATTTAATGGTATTTTATTTGTAGTGTTTTCAATTGAAGGGACTAAAAAGCAAAGATATTTTTATGTGTGTGTAATTATTTCATGACTAAATGTGTTGTTCTATTTAATTGTATGTAAATATTTTTTTAAGGGAAACGTGGTGTTTTTATCAACTAAATGTGTCCTATGTTCTAAGGGATCGTGAGTACTTACATTACTTGAAGAACCAATCGAGGAATACTTCTTGTAGTGGTGTTTTAGACAAGAAGTTCCTTGCACGCCATTCTGAGCTTTGATGACATTTCCACATGCTAGACATTTTCCTCGACGGGTAGAGCCTTCTCCCATTTGCTCGAAAAATTGCCACACGTGGGATCGAGCCTTTCTTTTCATTCGGGGCCTTTGCTCTTGTTGTCTTGGTTGTGGTATTTGGATTGGAGGATGATGTGGTTGCACCTCTTCAGTCTCCTCCTCATCGTCTTCCTCCTCATTGGCCTCCCCCTCCTCCTCCTCCTCCTCCTCGGGGTTAATATGTTCACTTTCATATTGTCGATATACTATATAAGGATCTTGGGTTTCATCATCATCCTCTTGTGGTAGTTGGGCTTGTTGGGAATTTTGGACTTGAAATTGGATTTGACTAGGTGGTTGAACATAAGGGGGATTTGGGTTTAACTTGGTTTCGTATTGGGTTATGTTGAATGATGGAGGTTGGTAAGAAGATGAAGGTAATGGAGTCGGGTCAAACTCGGTGTTTTCAAAATTAGGAATTTGGTTTACTCCTAATCAATTTTGAGGAAATTGGATAGTCGGGGAATGTTGGGGTGGTGGAGGAATTGTGGGAGGTGTGTTTTGGGGTAAAGGAGGCGGATGATGGGATCGGGATGAGTTAGACGATTTACGGGACATTGAAGTGTATAATAAAATTATTACTATATGATAAAATTTATAACTATGGGAAATGAATTTTGAGAGAGATGTAGAAGAATGAGAAAATTTGAGAGTGTTTTGTGAAAAAAAATTGGAGATATATGGGTGTATTTATAGAGAAAGAAATGAGGGGGTTAAAAATGAATTTTTTTAAATTTTTTGGGGTTCCAACGGATATAAAACGGTAATATTTGGGCTGAAACGGTCAAAAAATCTGAACCATTGGATCTCCAACGGTCATAAATCCAATGGCTCAGATTAAATAAAAAAAAAAAAAAAAAGAATCCTGCGGTTTGGAGGAGAAGAGAGAGAGGAGAATATATTTTGGGGTTTTTTCTCTTCCCTTAAATGCAAAGAGAAGGGAAATTATCTTTCCATATTTAAAGAGAAGAGAAATTTCTCTTCCCCATAAAGAAAGATAAGAGAATAGAATTCTCTTAAATTTCTCTTCCCCATGACCACGTTTACTCTAGACTTAGTTGCTGTCGAAGTATTATCTACAAATAGATAATATCCACATATTAGCATATTAGATTAGTGTAAACCAATTTTTGAAAATAAAAGAGCAATACTCACTGTTTTTTTTAGTAAAAAAAGTAATTATTGCTCCTTTTTTTAAATTTTTTTTAGCAAAAAAAATTAATGTTGTATTTTTAATTGTAGTAGTTTTTTCTTGTTATAGGGGCAGGTATTATTCCGTTTTGTATTATTTCGAAGAGTTCATCTTTTCATTGTCGTTATTGATGGGTCACGTTTAGGACTTTGTTTACACTCTTATTATAGTTCAAGCACAAAAACACTCTCTAATAACATCAAGAAAGAAAACAAAATAGCAGGGCTCAATGTCGCGTGAAAAGAGAAGCTAGCAAAAAAAAAAAAATTCAGTGAAAAGTGAAACGAATGCTCTAATTTTTTTTATTCCGTCCATTTCTTGTGTGGTATTCAATATGTTGTTTTCATAATTCTTATTTATTCAATTAATATCTTATTGTCTCCTACTGCATTGGTTATTCTATCTCTATTTCCGTTGATGATGGTTCCAGTTTATTCAAGTAGAGAGTTGTAAACAAACGTTTATTTTCTTTTTGTGTTGTTTCGTTGTAGAGTATTCTCGGAGCCAAAATGGAAAAACAGAATATATATATATATATATATATATATATATATATATATATATATATATATATGTCCGTTGAACAGTAATTAGATTTTCATAGAGGTGCACAATAATGCGTTGTACTATTTAGTGGATCCATTAGGTATATAAGCATGTTTACAGTTTCACATTGCTATATAGCCAACATTTCGTAAACTTAGACAAATAGCCACATCCATGTATTTACATGCATAAATTGACGTAAATACCCCACCATTTTATTTCAATGAAAGCACAAACCAAGAATGCCACATCATGTTTGTGACTATTTACCTATGATTTACGAAACGTTAGTTATATAGCAATCTCAAACGTTTTAATTAGCTAATTATCTAATTTTTTGTTATTTAGTTAATTCTATTTTATCCATTTTTTGTTTTATTTCTTCAAATATGTCTATTATTCATGTATAAATTACCTCCTCTTAGGTTATTGCAGGTCTAGGTTTTTGCTATTATTTCCAATTTCTACCTTGAACTGTGACTGACTAAGAATGTTGATTACCGAAACAAATATTAGAGACGTTTTCATAAATTTTTTTATTTTGTTGGGTTAATTTGCACATTCTTAAATAATTTATACAAGTAAGAGATCATGCTAAAACAGGTAGAGATTTTGTGGAATTAACATATTTTCATGTCGAAGGTAGATAGTTCTTCGCAATGTCTATGATTTGATTCCCTCACCAATTATTTGTTGTTTCTGTTTGTCTTTCTTTATTATTATTGAATCTCAATAATATTTTTATGTGTGCTGTTGTAATGTCTAGATTTGTGCTTTGACCATGGTTCTTCACTATCTTGTTATTTGTTAAAGTATTATGGGGCTCCACTTAAAACTATTTGGTAATAAAAAGAGTAACCCATGACCTTTATAAGGAGCACAAATGATAAATTCCTAGTCGATGTGAAATATACTATTCTTGGTGCAGGTACTTTGTTGCTTTTGTTCTCGCTATTTAACTGTATCATAGTCAATTGAAATATTTTATTTGTGTTGTCGGCTTTGTATAGTTAATTAGCTTTCAAACACTTTTTTATTAATTGTTCAGATTTTTATTTTGATGTTTAGTGGATACTGACATTCGTATTGTTGTTTGATGTTATTTGTATTTCAAAATTCAATAATTTGTGCTTGGATAAAGATTGCTTCTTGCCATTCATTGTCTTATTGTTATATATGTCTTCTATTTTTCTCAAAGAATTAGTAATTGATTTTTAAATTATTTCTCGCAATGTTTATTTTCTGAAGAGAATTTCCGATGTTTTGTTATTATAGCATCAACTTTTCTTTTAAAATTTCCTCTCTTTTTTTTTCACTGGTTGAAGGGTAAATTTATTTCAAGTTCAAGGGATCAGTCGCATTCAAGTAGTGGAAATTGTATTTGAACTCATTTCGTAGTTATATACTATTTTATCACCAAGCATAAGATTTAATTAGCTTCTAAGCGACTAATTCTACACTCGGGTCAAGGTATATTAAGATAAGCGTCGTATTACTCTACAATCGATATCTTTTGATTCAGGACACGATACCTTATTCTCTGATTTTTGTGCTTTATGTTTTTGGTACTCGAAATCAAGCAAAACAAAAGACAAAGATTGGTATGAAAAAAAAAACCTAAATAAATTAGACTGTGTTACGACTAAGAGTTGTGTCGTTTGTGTTGTATGTCGTTTGTATTGTATTACCTACTATTAGTTGTCGTTTTACTCTTAGTCGTCATTTCATTACTGTGTGTCGTTTATGTTGTACGACTAACCTATAAAAGGTTAAAGCCCTTGTATTTTGAATATGAATGAATACAGTTTCAAATTCATCCAAACAGAGTTTTCCCTCTCTTTCTCTCTCTGTTTATGCTTAACATGGTATCAGAGCCATATAAGCTCAAATTGCTTCGCATAACCTAGAATCGCTTCAATGGCGGATTCACAGTCTTCAACACCAGTTCGAGGCGCAGTACCAGTTCGCAGTGAACCTTCGATGTTTCATCAGGCACCAAATTTCACTCCTCATCTGAATCCTCTTTCGATCAAGTTAGATCGCAACAATTATGTGTTATGGCGATCTCAAGTACTTCCGACAGTTCGAGCTCATGGATTCGAAAGTATTCTTGACGGAACAGCTCCAATTCCAGCACCTTTTGTTGAGCTAAGAGGCGATCCAACTCAACCGCCAATTCGAGGACCTAATCCAGAGTTTCAGAACTGGCTTCGCTATGATCAGTTCTTAATGACCTGGTTGTTCTCTTCAATCTCAGAAGCAACGCTAGGTCATGTGAATCGGTGTCGGAGCTCGTCAGAGGTGTGGTTTACACTTGAACGCCTCAATGCAACTTCGAGCAAAGCCAGAGTTCTACAACTCAGGTTTCTCCTTCAAACTACTAAGAAAGGCTCACTCTCAATCGAAGAGTATTTTCTGAAAATGAAGAATTTGGCTGATATTTTCAACACCTCTGGTCAAACAATCACTGATGATGAGCTTATTATGTACATACTTGGATGATTAGGATCTGAATATGAGTCAGTAGTCATTAATCTCACGTCTAGGCAAGGAGATCTGAATCTACAGGAAGTACAATTCATGCTGCAATCACAGGAATTGCGCATTGAATCGTCAAATTCGGTTCAAGTTGCTGAGAGCTGTGGCTTTACAGCAAATTTTTCCGCTAACACACCTAATCCTGGACGTGGTGGTTTTAGAGGCAATAGAGGTGGTTTCAGAGGAAATAGAGGCAATTTTTGAGGCGGTCAAGGCCGTGGAAAAGTCTTATGTCAGTTGTGTGGAAGATGAGGTCACATCGCTAGCAAGTGTTTCCATCGCTTTGATATGCACTTTGCAGATGTTGATCCGGCCTTGCCTCAGGCTCAGCCTTAAGCCAATCAGGCACAGTATGATGACCAGGAGTGGTATAGTCAGCCTGATCAGCAGCAATTTGAAGAGGCATACTGCTCTCCGTCTGACAGTAAAAATTTCAGTCAGAATATACACAATCAGCCAGCGTCTCTGAATATTCCTCAGAGTCCTAAACATCAGTCCTCAGCTCAAGTCTCGTCTCACTATGTGCTGCCTCAACCACAAGTCAACTATGCCTCTAGTCATGCTCATCAGCCAGGTCACATAGCGAATGCTGCTTGGTTACTTGACAGTGGAGCCACAAATCATGTGACGGCTGAGCTTGACAACTTGACACTTCATGACTACAAAGGCAAGGGAAAACTTGCAGTAGGTAATGGATCTCTTCTTTCTATTTCTCATATAGGCGATTCAATAATTCATATACCTGCTGCCACTAACCATTTAAAGCTTTCCAAAATCCTGAGAGTACCACAAATAACCAAAAACCTACTA